>NW_028318383.1:0-100000 GCF_062004578.1 Staurois parvus
TCCCAACCCTCTAACTGCTACATCTTTCTGTGAGTGGTTATTGGTTTGTCCCAACCCTCTCACTGCTACATCTTTCTGTGAGTGGTTAATGGTTTGTCCCAACCCTCTAACTGCTACATCTTTCTGTGAGTGGTTAATGGTTTGTCCCAACCCTCTAACTGCTACATCTTTCTGTGAGTGGTTAATGGTTTGTCCCAACCCTCTAACTGCTACATCTTTCTGTGAGTGGTTAATGGTTTGTCCCAACCCTCTAACTGCTACATCTTTCTGTGAGTGGTTAATGGTTTGTCCCAACCCTCTAACTGCTACATCTTTCTGTGAGTGGTTAATGGTTTGTCCCAACCCTCTAACTGCTACATCTTTCTGTGAGTGGTTAATGGTTTGTCCCAACCCTCTAACTGCTACATCTTTCTGTGAGTGGTTAATGGTTTGTCCCAACCCTCTAACTGCTACATCTTTCTGTGAGTGGTTATTGGTTTGTCCCAACCCTCTAACTGCTACATCTTTTTCTGGTGAAAAACAGATTTATTGGCTGGGTCACCAGGTGAAAGAAAAGATAGACCAATAAAGAAAACTAATGTAGCCATCACCTCTAAAAATCGGTAAGCTTTAATGTTTGTTTTTTGGTTTAATACCGCTTTAAAATGCCCCCCCTCCCCCCCTTCTAACTCCTGGGGGAAGTACAATGTATACTTATCTATAGTCAGCCCGCTCCGGTCACATGATCACCTTAGTCAGTGGCAGTTGCAGGGCAGAGGAGAGCGTACACGGCAATGGCCGGTAACGTCACCTATAGGCTCCCGTATCCCAACTGTTCTCGGTGGTCCCTCCTCTCCCCTGCAGCTGATACAGGGGAACTAGGTCATGTGATGGTAACGGGCTGAAAATAGGTGGGTACACATTTTAGGTGCTGGGAGGGGGCGGGGAGATTTTTAAGCGATAGGCTGGATTTCTATTGGTACAGATTCCATTGGCTGCCATGACAGATGAGTGCACAGAGCTGAGATTTTTCTGCATCCAATCAGGCCGGCCTTCGCAGGAAATCCTGGGAGCTGCGCAGACAGCCGCAGCAAACGTGGCATTGCTTGGGCTTAGCGGCCACGGCTGTAATCGCTCGCCTGTCATTCCAGACGCAGGACGCACCAAACACCAATCACAATGTAGCTGAAGTGTGAAAGTCTATCTGAGGGTAGGAGTGTAGCGCGGGGGGGGGGGGGGGGGATTGTAGCATTAATTGACGCAGAAGGTTTGGCGGTTGATCGATCCCTTTAAGTCGGGTGTTGGGCTCCATTCACACTTGTGCCACTCCAAAGTGGTGCGACTTGGATGCAGCTTCGGCTGTTGCACAACCGTTGAATTGATAACACATGAATTTCATGCGACTTTTGAGAGTGTACAGTGCAGTCTGTGGCAGTCAAGTCACATCAAAGCAGCACAGGGACCTTTTTAACCCCTTCACGCCGGCGCCTCCTGGCCCTTTAAGGGTTCGGGGGCGGGGTTTAGGGTCATGTGACCGCCGTGACACGCCCTCATGGCGGTCACATGATTGGGAAAGGTCCCGATCGATAGAGGAGATCGGGACCTTTCCGTGAGTACCGGACACTTGTGCTGGGAGCGCTCTCGGCACATATGTCCTTTTTTTTATTAGACCGCAAATGTGTGATGACATCAGAGCGCCAGGGAAAAGGGGAAAGGCTGCTTCTGGCGACCGGTTGTGCATAGAGGAGAAGCCTGTGCAGGGGGGGGGGGGGGGGGTTGGGTGAGAAAACAAAAAGCGATTTTATAGGTCAAAATGGACAAAAAAAATGAGTACTTTGCCCAGGCGGGGCCCTACTGTAAGGCGGCTATTCTCATCTCTGGAGTTCAGCTTTATATAAGATGCGAAGAGCAATCGCGCTGTAACCCATAGCAACCAATGTGTTTAGGAGGCCGCTGTATTTACTGTATATTTTGTATTTTTGTTTTTCTTTTGCCTAAAGTGAACATTTCATTAAAGAATTATTTGGGTTCTAATGTGGACGTCCTCCTTGAAGTGCTCCCCGGCCTTTCCTCTTACCTCTGCCACCAGTACATAGGGGGGGATTTACTAAGGCTTGGTTTGCACGTGTGCAGTTTGCTTATGATACGTTTTTATTGTGTTTTTTACCTTTTTTGTTTTTTTGGGGGGGGGGGGGTTCCATAGTGTTTGTTTTTTGTTTTGCTTTTTTTTTTGTTTTGCTTTTTTTTTTGTTTTGCTTTTTTTTTGTTTTGCTTTTTTTTGTTTTTGTTTTGCTTTTTTTTGTTTTTTGTTTTGCTTCTTTTTTTGTTTTGCTTTTTTTTGTTTTTGTTTTGCTTTTTTTTTGTTTTGCTTTTTTTTTGTTTTGCTTTTTTTTTGTTTTGCTTTTTTTTGTTTTTGTTTTGCTTTTTTTTGTTTTGCTTTTTTTTGTTTTGCTTTTTTTTGTTTTGCTTTTTTTTGTTTTTGTTTTGCTTTTTTTTGTTTTGCTTTTTTTTTGTTTTTGTTTTGCTTTTTTTTGTTTTTGTTTTGCTTTTTTTTTTTTTGTTTCGCTTTTTTTTTTCTTTGTTTTTGTTTCGTTTTTGTTTTATTGTTTTGGGGTTTTTTTTGTTTTTGTGTGGTGTTTCTTTGTTTGGTGTTTCTTTTTTTGGTTTTTCTTTTTTTAGCGGAGTTCCACCTGGGAGAGGGGGGGGGGGGGTCAGCAGCTCCAAAACTGCTGACTCTCTTAAAATAAAGCCACTTACCTGTCCCTCGGTCCAGTGGTGTCCTCACCACGGGTGGTTTCACCGGCTGTCTTCTCTCCCCGGCGCCGACATCTTCAGTGTGGGCACCTGGCTGTGACTTCACAGCCAGGTGCCCACTGAGCATGTGCGAGAAGCGCTGCGCTTTGTGAATGGCCCCATAGTCTTCTGGGTCCTGTCATGTGTCCCTGAAGACTACAGGGGGAGGGGGGGCTAACTTCCGCTTCCAATCGCCTAAGCGATCGCAAGGGGAGCGGGTACCTGTCAAATTCGGGTACCCACTCCCCAAAGGTGCCAATCCTTAGTGGGGAGCGGGGAACAAAGGCTTAAAGCGGAACTTCCCCTTTTGGGTGGAGCTCCGCTTTAAAGTAGAACTGTAGAAAAAACTTTTTTTCTAAGGTAAAGGGGGGGGGGGGGTATAATCACCATGAGACTTTTTTTTTTTTCATTTTTTCAACCATCTGTGTCCCATTGTGAAGATTTCCCTTCACTTCCTGTCCCAGAGCCAAACAGGAAGTGAGAGGAAATCCCTGCAAACTGAGGGAATTCCTTGGGGATCCCCAGAACTCGTGTCCCCGTGGGAAGATTCCCCCTCTTATTTTTCTGGGGCCAACCCGAAATTTGGGATTTTCTTTTAGTTTTACTTTCAGCGATCATGGGAAACAGGACAAATGGGGTGAATCTCCTTGACGGGGGGGCGGGGGGACACAGACAGCAATAAAAACTCTACACTCCATCCAAAACTAAAAACAAATCGCCTTTATTGGAAGTGGAAATGTTTTTTTTTTGTTGTTGCTGGGCAGAAAAATGAAATGTGGCAAAAATGCGCTACATGCGTTTTAGCCATTATCCATTGAGCTGGTGCTTTTTAAAAAGTCCCCGATCCTTTCCAAAAACACAGGTGCTCAAAAAAAGTGCAATGTGAACGCGTCCCATAGGAAACCGTGCTAAACGATCTGCAAAAAACGCAACGGTGTGAACCGGGCCTCAATCTGGTGCGGCTCCGCATAGAAACCAATCGGCTTCCAGGTTCTATTGTCAAAGCTTCATTGAACACGCTGAAGTTAGAAGCCGATTGGCTCCCGTGTACAACCGCTCCAGTTTTAGTAAATCTCCCCCCTTTGAGTCAACGAACGGCAAGAGAGTCAGAATTCCTGGTCTGCATTTTTATTTCGGGATTAAAGTTTTGACAGCCAGGCAGCCGGCATTTCCACAATGCAAAGTCAGCAGCGGCAATCTCTGCAGGAGGTGTGTATGAACAGACGAAGCGATTGTCGGGACGGGTTCAAGCTCCTGTCGGGTTTTCCACTGGGGAGATTTTTTTTTTCTTGTCCTGGAGGCACAACAGGAAAGGGAATATCTACCCAAAGGGAGACGAATTCCATCTAAGGCCGACCATACACGGGTCGAAATTCGACCGGTTTTTGTTGTTTTTTTTTTTTCCACGACTGAAAATCGGACCTAAGAAAAATTGGCCGATTTTTGCTCTGTTAGTGGGGTCAATGGCACCAGCCGATATTTGTGGTTCCTCCCCTTTTCGGTGATCAGGCATGTTGGAAAATTCGTGAAAAACAACCGGTTTTCGACTCGATGGTCAAATCGTACGATCGGTTTTTCCGAAAAGAATATGCCGTGAGCCACGACCTGGAAGGAACAGAAGTTTCACCTGTTATATGGGGTGAACTTTGACTCGGTCGGCCGATTTTCGAAAACGTTGATGGCGCCATCGGATTACCGAGCGAACGACGTTTCTGATTTTCGGACAAAAAATTGTTCAGAATTCGACCCATGTATGGCCTGCTTTAGGGCCCATTCACACGGGGCGCAGACATGCGCCTCCCATACAGAGACATCTCTTCCTGGCAGGGGATGTACAGCTGTTGCATGGATCCCATTAGTTTCTACAGGGATCCTCGCCTACACAGGTACTGTGTCCTCATAACGTGCGGGTTCCGGGTTGAGTTCAGGGACCCGCGCCCACCCCCGCGGTGTTAGGACCCGCGCCCACCCCCGCGGTGTTAGGACCCGCGCCCACCCCCGCGGTGTTAGGACCCGCGCCCACCCCCGCGGTGTTAGGACCCGCGCCCACCCCCCGCGGTGTTAGGACCCGCGCCCACCCCCCGCGGTGTTAGGACCCGCGCCCACCCCCCGCGGTGTTAGGACCCGCGCCCACCCCCCGCGGTGTTAGGACCCGCGCCCACCTCCCGCGGTGTTAGGACCCGCGCCCACCTCCCGCGGTGTTAGGACCCGCGCCCACCTCCCGCGGTGTTAGGACCCGCGCCCACCTCCCGCGTTGTTAGGACCTGCGCCCATGCAGCCACGTGTCCTCAGAAGTGAATGGGGATGCATGCAACAGCGGCGCTGGGAAAAGCCTGCCCCGCATGGGAGACGCATGGCCGCACCCCGTGTGAATAGGGCCTCATTCTCTTAAGTGTGATGACCGACACCAAATCCCTAATCTAAGGTCTGTTGCATTAAAAAAAAAAAAAAGGGATAATTGGGACGTTGGAGGTTTCACCAAGTAGTGAATGTTTTTAAAACAAATAAAATATATTTTTTATTATGAAAAGGAAAATTTATTAATTCACCAATTTGAGGATCAAACATAAATTGTTCAGGAAGATGTATGAATGCTGCTCACATCACTACCCTGTACCAGGGGTAGGCAACCTGCGGCTCTCCAGCTGTTGTGGAACTACATTTCCCATGAGGCATTGCAACATTACAAAACTGACAGTTACAGCTATGACTTGCAGAGGCATGATGGAACTTTTCGTCCTGCAACAGCTGGAGAGCCGCAGGTTGCCTACCCCTGGCCTATACTGTGCAAGGGTCAGCAGTGTACTGTATATATATTTGATTTCTCTGTCTGTGCATGTAAAAAAAATTAAATAAATTATATTTTTTACATAGACAGGTATAGATTTATAGATTGTGTGTGTGTGTGTGTGTGTGTATATATATATATATATATATATATAATTTGTCTACACAAGTAAAAAAAAAATTATATATATATATATATAATTTTTTTTACATGCATAGAGGGAAAAAAAAATAAATATATATATATAATATAATTTCTGTCTGCATGTAAAAAAATATTTATTTTAATATATATTAAATTTTTTATTACTTGCGTAGACAGAGAAACTGTGTATATATCTGTCTAAGCATGTAAAAAATATATATTTATTTTTTTTACATGCATAGACAGGAAAAAAAAAAAAAATTATATATATATATATATATATATTTATTTATAATTTCTGTCTATGCATGTAAAAAAATAAATATTTATTTTAAAATATATATTTTATTTTTTTTACATGCATAGACTGTTATATTTTTATATATATGCATAGGTAAATATATATATACTGCTGACCTATCTGTCTATGGATGTAAAAAAATAAATTTTTATATATTATATATATATATATATTTATGCATAATGTTGTGTATATTTATATATATATTATATATATATATTATATATATATAATATCAGATATTATATATATATTTATATATATATCTGTCTGTCTATGTATGTAAATAATTATCATTTTATATATATATATATATATATATATATATATATATATATATATATATATATATATATATCACACAGCTATCGTACATTTTGTTGATTAGGAGTGTCTGGAGATGACCCCCTCTCTTACAGAATCCTACCCCATTATAAAAAAAAAAAAAAAAACATTGGGGGAGATTTCCTAACATGTGAGCGCTCAGGATCTGGTGCAGCTGGGCACGGGAGCCAATCAGCTTCTAACTTCAGCCCCTTCAGTGAAGCTTTGACAGTGACGCCTGGAAGCGGATTGGTTTCTCTGCAGAGCCGCACCAGGTTTTGTACTCTCCGGTTTTAGTAAATAAGCCCCCAATGGTTCCCTCCGGCTCCTATTTGGATCCTGTTACAATTGGCGGTTTTGGAAATGTTGGTGCTGAAATCTGCCAGAATTCCATTGTGGTTGCCGTGGTTATCAGCAGCGTCTTTGTGATGAACAATGAATCGTGTATCTTGTATGGAAGTATTTATGATCTCAGCGGCCCCGGAGCGATGTCCTTTGCTGCACCGGGACCGGTTTTTCCAGCACTCCTTATGAGGATTAACGAGGCTCTATAATTAGACTTCCTCGCCCATTAGGGACTTTGGACCCTTTTAGGGACTTTTGAGAGTACCTGTGAGCAGACGCAGCACCCTCTATGGAGAGAGCACCTCGTATAGTATTGCAGTGTGACTGTTGTGGTTTTTGTTTTATGTTTAATTTACAATGTTGAGAAATAAATGCTTTTATGTGTAATAATATACAAGGACTGGTTTGTGTTTAATGTGTCTATCAGCGGATGGTTTGGTCCGGCGATGACCGGTCCTGGGATTGGGATTCTATTGCTGGCTCAGGCTGCAGGTATCGGGGCTATGAGTCCAGTCCTCGATGATAACACAGAGTGCAGAGGGTGCAAGACCGATGAGGGTTCAGCAAAGGCTGGAGTCATTCTGCTGTTCTTTCTGAAAGTGCTGCCCATGACGGCTAGGTTCACATCTATGAAGGTTGCGGTTTTGAACGCGTTTTGTTTTTTTATATATATATTAGAAAACTGACTGCTCTGTTCATGTAGTGCGACTTTGATGCAACTGTACACATTCTGGCATTCATGTAGCATCAAAGTAGTGCAGGAACCTTTGTGTCCAAAGTCGCATGCAGGGGTGTGGAAATTAAAAAAAAAACAAAAAAAAAAAACTACTTGTCCAGGGACTAAATCGGGGCCCCAATCAACTTGTCCTGATAGAAAAAAAAAAAAAATTAAAAAACATTTTTTAACCAGAACCATATTTAAGTCGGAGGTGATATTAGGAATGTCGGGGCTTTTAGCCACTCACCTACGGGGCACTTTCACCCCCTTCCTGCCTACAGGGCACTTCTACCCCCTTCCTGCCTACAGGGCACTTCTACCCCCTTCCTGCCTACCCGGCGCTTCTACCCCCTTCCTGCCTACAGGACACTTCTACCCCCTTCCTGCCTACAGGGCACTTTCACCCCCTTCCTGCCTACAGGGCACTTCTACCCCCTTCCTGCCTACCGGGCGCTTCTACCCCATTCCTGCCTACCGGGCGCTTCTACCCCCTCCCTGCCTACAGGGCGCTTCTACCCCCTCCCTGCCTACAGGGCGCTTCTACCCCCTCCCTGCCTACAGGGCGCTTCTACCCCCTTCCTGCCTACCGGCTGCTTCTACCCCCTTCCTGCCTACAGGGAACCTCTACCCCCTTCCTGCCCACCGGGCGCTTCTACCCCCTTCCTGCCTACAGGGAACCTCTACCCCCTTCCTGCCCACCGGGCGCTTCTACCCCCTTCCTGCCTACAGGGAACCTCTACCCCCTTCCTGCCTACCGGCCGCTTCTACCCCCTTCCTGCCTACAGGGAACCTCTACCCCCTTCCTGCCCACCGGGCGCTTCTACCCCCTTCCTGCCTACCGGGCGTTTCTACCCCTTTCACTGCCAGAGCCACTTTTGTGTTTTTTGTACACGTTTAAAAAAAAAATTATTTTAGGCCTGAAGATTACACGAAACCCCCAAACATATATTTTCTGAAAGCAGAGACCCTGGAGAATGAAATAGTGGTAGTTCCAATTTTTTATGTCACGATTTTACCACAAAATGTTAGTAAAAAATACACGTAAGTTAATTTTAGGGTATAAAAAAGCAATAAATGACCCTATTTTTTATTTTTTTTTTAAATATAAAAGATGAAGTTGCAGCGAGTAAATAGATACCCAACATGTCAAACCTTAACTTTGTGTGCGCTCGTGAAATGGCAACGAACTTCAGTCCCCTCTATTTTCTATAGGTGACACTCTTAAAGCTCCTTATAGGTCACCAGTATAGTGTACGGAGGGGGTCCGGTGCTGGAGGTCGGCAAGTTAGCAGGGGGTGGGGTAGGCTTCCCTGAAGAGGTGGGGTTTCAGGGTGCACCTGAAGGAGAGGAGAGTAGGTGATAATCTGATGGGTTGGGGCAGGGAGTTCCAGAGGATGGGTGACACCCTGGAGAAGTCCTGGAGGCGGGCATGGGAGGAGGAGACCAGGGAACTAGAGAGAAGGAGGTCTTGTGAGGAGCGGAGTGTGCGTGTTGGGCGGTACTTGGATATTAGGTCAGTGATGTAGTTCGGGGCAGTATGGTGGACGGCTTTGTACGTCAGTGTTAGTATTTTGAATTTGATCCGTTGCGCAATCGGAGCCAGTGGAGGGATTGGCAGAGGGGGGTGGAGGGATTGGCAAAGGGGGGCGGAGGACACTGAGTGGAGGCCAGTGGAGGGATTGGTAGAGGGGGGTGGCGGACACTGAGTGGAGGCCAGTGGAGGGATTGGCAGAGGGGGGTGGCGGAGACGGAGCGGTTGGAAAGGTGAATGAGTCTGGCAGCCGTATTCAGGATGGACTGAAGCGGGGATAGCCTGTGGCGAGGCAGGCCAGTGAGGAGGGAGTTGCAGTAGTCGAGTCGTGATATGATGAGGGAGTGGATGAGCTGTTTAGTGGTTTCTGGGGTTAGGAACGTGTGGATTTTGGCGATGTTGCGGAGGTGGAGTCTGCATGAGTTTGTTAAAGATTGGACTTGGGGCTGGAAGGATAGGTTGGAGTCCAGAATGACACCAAGTACTCTGGCCTGCGGGGCGGGTTTGATGGTGGCATTGTTGGATGTGATGGAGAAGTCAATGGGGGGTGGTGTCCGGGCTGGGGGGGGAAGACAAGAAACTCGGTTTTGGAGAGGTTCAGTTTAAGGAAGTGGAGAGACATCCAGTCTGATATGTCGCTCAGTAGGTGTGTGATTCGGGCGGAGACCGAGGGGGTGAGGTGGGGGGTGGAGAGATAGATTTGTGTGTCGTCGGCTCATGTGGAGTCAGGAGGAAGCTTCCCATTCAAGACTATGGTGATGCTTCTCAAATGCCTGGGAGGTGTTTGCGGAGCGTTAACACCATTAAACTTCATTATGGGCGTTTGTGGTGCGGTTTTAACGCTTGGAAAACGCCTCAAAAACACGGCATAGCTCGTTTGACAGGCGTTTGGGAAGCATTTTGAACTTTGCAGATGAATGGAGGGCACAGCACAAGGGAGCGCTGACCGCCCAGATAATGGAATCCATTAAAAAGACTCGCCGCCGCCAGAAGTCATCGTTTAGACACTTTCCCTGAAATGCCATCTAAGAGTGGCTGCCAGGAACCGGTCATATTTCAAGGAGAAAACCCAGCTAAGTGCTCTGCCTGCCCGAGATGGACACAGTGTGTGCGTATCGGAAATATCCGAGGGTTTACATTGCTTCTGTGCGAGTTGAACGCCAGCCGTGATCTTTATTACGTGGTTGTCGGTCCAGCTTGGTATACACATCTCATACTTGTGGGGGCCGCTGGGGAAGAGGGCTGCTTGGTCGGTATCCCCTCCATTCACAAAACACCTCAAGTCCCCGGTCACACCGCTCCCATTTTGAAATTGCGCGGCTTCCAGTGAAGTCTCACGATTTCAAAGTCTGATGTCGTTCCAACTTGAGGTACGACTTGCTGGACGTCTGCGGCTTGCAGGACACCTGTCTAGGCAAGTCACATCTAAAGTAGTACGTGCGCTACTTTCAAAATGGGCATGACTCCGACTAAGTCGGAATCACATCGATTGCAATTTACGAATTCCTGCCTCTAAAGAGAACGCTACTGTGTTTGTTTAACCCTCTGTATAATCGGCCTGCGGTGACCGTATTATACAGACGATTATCTCAACCATTCCAGTGTTTTAGCTGATATTGCCGAGTTTCCTCTTTCTCTGTACAAAAAGGAGGTGGTGGCAGTGTGAAGGGTTAATTGCGTAATTAACCTGACCCAGTAACAATCGCTGAGGCTGCCGATTGTGGTCCAATTAGCTGGAAAATCATTGTGCAGGGTGCAGCTGGGTGTGGCATTGTTTCGCACGTGACAGTGCGGTTTTAGATCAGCTAGTCCTTCGGTCACGATTTTGGTGAGAAGGGCTGGGGTCTTTCGCCACGATTGTGACAGGTATGACTCCGACCAAGTCGGAATCGCACCGTTGTGACCGCTTTAATTGCGGACAATGGGGTGTGACTTGACATGCGATTTTGAAACTCGCATCGCATTGGCAAGTGGCAGCTGGTATGGCCAGGCAGTAAGGGAGATTTACGAAATCTGGTGCAGCTGTGCATGGGAGCCAATCAGGTTCTAACTTCAGCTCGTTCAATGAAGGTACTTATGCAGGCCATACATGGGTCGAATCCGGAACAATTTTGCGTCCGAAAATCAAAAACGTTGTTCGCTCGGTAATCCAATGGTTGCCGTCAATGATTTTGAAAGTAGTTCTTGCACGACTTTTGCTGCAGTTTTGGTTTCGATTTCACCTACATAGAATGGAATGGAAATCGCGCTTCAAATTGCCAAGAAATCGGCGAGAAATCTTCACAAGTCGTAATAAAGTCTCCAGAAATCGCACTAAAATTGCAGAAAAATCACAGCTATGTGAGCGGGGGCTTCTTCTCCCCCCACAGTGGGACCATGGAGAACGAACTAATGCAGGCCATACGTGGGTTGAATGCCGAACGATTTTTCATCCAAAAATGTCGTTCGCTCAGTAATCCGATGGCGCCATCAATGATTTCGAAAATCGGCTGACTGAGTCATAAAGTTCACCCCATATAAGAGGCGAAACTTCTGTTCCTTCCAGGTCATGGCTCGTGCGCATATTCTTTTTGGAAATAAACGATCGTACGATTTGACCATCATTGAGTTGAAAATCGGTAGTTTTCCGTGAATTTTCCAACATGCCCGATCACCGAAAAGGAACCTCGAAAATCGGCCGGTGCCATTGACCCCACTAACAGAGCGAAAATCGGCCGATTATTCTTAGGTGGACGAAATATTGGGCAAATTTTGACCCATGTATGGCCGGCCTTACAGCTCCGTCAATTTACTCCGCGCTTTACATATATATTGTACATCCACATCAGTCCCCGCCCCCGAGGAGCGTACAATCTAAGGTGCCTAACTCACATTCATACATACACATACTAGGGCCAATTCACCTACCAGCGTGTCTTTGGAGTGTGGGAGGAAGCCGGAGTACCCGGAGGAAACCCACACAGTCACAGGGAGAACATGCAAACTCCAGGCAGGTGGTGCCGTGGTTGGGATAATCTAAGCTTTGACAATAAAACCTGGAAGCTGATTGGTTCTATGTAGAGCTGCCCCAGATTTTGCTCTCTCCAGTTTCATTAGATCTCCCCCTTGTGGTTTTTTCCTTTTTTAGTGGAATTCAAGGCTTTCTCTGATTGGACAAGGTGGGGAGGAGGGGTGGTGACATGATCTCCAACTCGTCCAATCAGTGAACCTCTTATTCATTAAAAGAAAATATACAAGTCCTGAATGGCTGCAGTGCCTCGGGACCTGAAGGATTGCAGTAATTGATGTGGTAGCGCCAACTTTCATTTCCTGCTTGTAGAAATATCACTTCTAGGAATCCTAACAGTGCTTCCTACACTGTGCAATGGGAGCCGGCAATCATCGAGTGCATGACGTGTTGTATCACCGAGTCTGCTGAGGGGGTGAGGGGCGCCGGTAATAGAACTTCCCTCCTACATATGGTACTCCCTACCCCAACACTGGCGTACAGCTCAAGAATCCCTTCTCCCACCTCTTCTCCATTCCTCTCCCCTATCTAGGCCTCTGTCCTCCACCTCTCTTCTCTCTCACAGCCTCTGTCCTCCACCTCTCGCTCTTCTCTCTCTCTCTATGCCTCTGTCCTCCTCCTTTTTCTCTTGACCTCTGTCCTCCTCTTCTCTTTCTGCCTCTGTCCTCCTCTCTCTCTCTCTGCCTCTGCCCCCCCCTCTCTCTTTCTCTCTCGGCCTCTGTCCTCCTCCTCTCTCTGGCTCTGCCCCCTCTCTCTCTCTCTCAGCCTCTGTCCTCCTCTCTCTCTCGGCCTCTGTCCTTCACCTCTCTTCTCTCTCTCTCGGCCTCTGTCCTTCACCTCTCTTCTCTCTCTCTCGGCCTCTGTCCTTCACCTCTCTTCTCTCTCTCTCAGCCTCTGTCCTCCTCTCTCTCTCTGCCTCTGTCCTTCACCTCTCTTCTCTCTCTCTCGGCCTCTGTCCTCCACCTCTCTTCTCTCTCTCGGCCTCTGTCCTCCACCTCTCTTCTCTCTCTCGGCCTCTGTCCTCCACCTCTCTCCTCTCTCTCGGCCTCTGTCCTCCACCTCTCTCCTCTCTCTCTCTCTGCCTCTGTCCTCCACCTCTCTCCTCTCTCTCGGCCTCTGTCCTCCACCTCTCTCCTCTCTCTCTCTTGACTTCTGTCATCCTCTTCCTCCTCTCTCTGCCTCTGTTCGCCTCTGTCCTCCTCTCTTTATTTTCTCTATCAGCCTCTGTCCTCCTCCTCTCTTGGTCTCTGTCCTCCTCCTCTCTTGTCTCTCTCGGCCTCTGTCCTCCTCCTCTCTTGGTCTCTGTCCTCCTCCTCCGCTTTCTCTTTTGGTCTCTGTCCTCCACCTCTCTCTCTCTTGGCCTCTGTCGTCCTCTCCTCTCTCTTGACCTCTGTCATCCTCCTCTCTTCTCTCTCTCGGCCTGTCGTCCTCCTCTCTCTCAGCCTCTGTCCTCCGCCTCTCTCTCTTCTCTCTATGCCTCTGTCCTCCTCTCTCATCCTCTGTCCTCCTCCTCCTCCCTCCCTCCCTCCCTCTCTCCCTCTGCTCCCCCCTCTCTATCTCCCTCTGTCCTCCCCCCTCTCTCTCTATATCCCTCTCTCTGCCTCTGTCCTCTATCTCCCTCCCACTCTCTCTCTCTGAAATGACGAGGTCGGCCTCACTTGTGTCACTAGCCCTGACCCCACTGGAGGTGAAACAGAGGGTGTCTAGGGACCAGGGGGACAAGAGTGCCAGTAGATATTGTTTGCAGCTCTTGCAGTTGGTGACCTTGGAAGACTGATGAACCTCTGATTCAGGCACCGTAGTAATATGCAGAGCTGGTATGGTAGATCGTCAGGTGTGCACCAGAGCAAGGCAGGAAGCTTGGATGGGAGACAGGAGTAGTGTCATAGGAATAGCCGGGGTCATCAATGGGCGGACAGTGAGGTACCAAATCATAAGCAAGCCAAAGTCAGGAGCAGAGCCGAAGTCAGGAACCAGTATCCAGCAGGAGAGTAATCAGAGTCAGGTCAGGAACAAGCCGGGTCAGCAACAAGGAAATCACACACAGGAACGAGCAGGACACGGGGGACAGCTGAAGACCAGTCAGCACTCAGCACAGGCAGAGGCACCTTTTAAATAGTCTGTCTGACGCCAATCTTCACCGTGCGTGATCGTGCATTTCTGTGCGTATGTGCACGTCTATTCGCCAGCCGTCTCAAGGGAATTCCCTTACATTGCCCCCCCCAGGGGCGGACTGACAACTCATGGGGCCCCCAAACAATAGGGGATCATGGGGCCCCTGTGTCCTTGCCCAAACTCAAAAAAGCCTATGAAAAAGGTACCAGGGGCATCTCATTGGGCCCCCTACTGACCCCGGGCCCTCAGGCAGTGCCCGAGTTTCCAAATGGTCAGTCCGCCCCTGCCCCCCCTTAGGGCAGCCTCTGGATGCCTACTAAAGCTTGTTTTTCAGGGTGAAGATGAAGGTAAGCTCGAACTAATCATGGAGCATGGACATTAGCGGATGGTTCCCAGGAATTATCCTCCGGACCGTAGCCTTTCCATTTCATGAGGAGCTGGATCTGGCCACTCCTCTTTCTACAATCCAGGATAGCCTCCACCTCGTATTCTTCATTACCTTCGACCAGCAGTGGAGCAGGAGTCTCCGGATCTCGATTCGGAAATACACTTGGAATATGTGGTTTTAACAGGGAGATATGGAATACCGGATGAATCTTCATATTCTTTGGTAGTATTAATTCGAAAGCCACAGGGTTAACTTTCTCTTAATTGTAAATGGTCCCAGGTACCTTGGACCAAGCTTTTTTGAAGGACAGTTCGATTTTAGGTTTGTGGTAGATAACCAGACTTTATCTCCTGGTTTAAGATTTAGGTTGCCCCTTCTTTTTCTTCTTTTTTGTTACTTGCTTGAGCCTCTAAAATAGTTTTTTGTAGTATTTGGCCGTTCCTACTGAGGAAATCCATCCTTTCTTGTACTGCCGGGACAGCGGGTTCCACCGGTATTTCAGGAAGGAAGGATGGTCTCCATAGTTGGAGTAAACAGGGGACTATTTGGTAGCAGAGTGGATGGAGTTGTATGCAAATTCTGCCAATGGAAGGAGAGACACCCAGTCATCCTGTGAATAAGATGATAAACATCGTAGGTATTGTTCCAGGGTCTGGTTTGTCCTTTCCTTTTGTCCATTTGTTTGCGGATGATATGCAGAAGAGAAGCAAAGTGCGATCTCTAGCGCCTCACACAGAGCTTTCCAGAACTTAGACGTAAAGTGTACTCCCCGATCGGACACGATATTGTTAGGAACACCATGTAATCTCACTATTTCTCTGATAAAAGCAGAAGCAGTCTCAGCGGCAGAAGGAGTCCCTTTCGAGGGAATGAAGTGAGCCATCTTTGACTGACGATCAACCACGACAAAAATAGTGGTGAACCCTTCAGATGGGGGAAGCTCTACAATAAAATCCAGAGAAATCATACTCCATGGTTTTTCGGGTACTGGCAGAGATTCCAACAGGTCCCGGGTCTTGGCTTTATCAGACTTGTTTCAAAGACATACTGAGCAAGATCTAACATAGTTCTGGCAATCTTTCATTGAGTTTGGCCACCAGAAGGAATGGGAGACCAAATCTGAGGTCTTGTGGATCCCGAAGTGACTCGCTAAAGGATGGTCATGACATCTTTTAAGAATGAGAGTTCTGAATTGTTCTGGTACAGGGGCGGACTAACCATTTGGAAACTCAGCCACTGCCCGAGGGCCCTCGGTCAGTAGGGGGCCCCATGAGATGCCCCTGGTACCTTTTTTTTTATAGGCTTTTTTGAGTTTGAGTTTTTTTTGGCCCGATGATCCCCTATTGCCCGGGGGCCCCATGAGTTGTCAGTCCGCCCCTGTTCTGGTATGTAAATTTGTTCCTTGTGAAGGTACAGACCGTCTCTTAGGTGAAGATGCATCTCCAAGGGGGGTGGATGATCATCAACCACTTCTCTTATTTGTGCTACAAGGTCTGTTTGCAGAAGTAAAAAGTTCTTAGCTGGCAGGATCGTGTCAGGTTCAGATGGTACAATTGGATCGTGAAACATACGTGGGAGTGCATCGGGTTTACCGTTCTTTGATCCTGGATGGTATGTCAAGTGAAAGACAAAGCGGGAGAAGAACAGTGCCCATCTTGCCTGTCGTGGCCTTAGACGTTTTGCAGTTCTCAAGTACTCTAGGTTCTTGTGATCTGTAAAAATGAGAATAGGATGAGAAAGCTCCCTCCAGCAAATAGCGCCATTCCTCAAGGGCTACCTTGATGGCTAACAGCTCCCTGTCTCCTACATCATAAATCCTTTCAGAGGAGCTTACCTTTCTAGAGAAGAAGGCAACAGGGTGAAGGAGGGATTTGAGTCCCTGTCGTTGTGACAATATAGCTCCAACAGCATTTTCAGAAGCGTCTACTTCAAGGACAAAGGCTAAGGCAGAATCTGGGTGCTTCAGGATAGGTGAGGAGGTGAACAAGGTTTTTAATCGTTCAAAGGCTGCTTGAGCCTCAGGAGTCCACTTGAGAGTCACATGTTGCCTGGTTAGCTGTGTCACTGGTGCAATGATCCCTGAAAAGTTCTTAATGAATTTTCTGTAAAAATTGGCAAATCCCACAAAACGTTGCACTGCTTTCCTGTCTCTTGGAACGGGCCATTCTAATACGGAGGTCATCTTCTGGGGATCCATAGCAATGCCATCGGGGTTGATCACAAGTCCGAGGAACTGAATAGTCTGTTTCTCGAACTCACTTTTCAGCTTTGGCATAAAGGTAATGTTGGCGTAATCTATCCAGAATCTTCTTTACACGATCCCGGTGTCATTCAATTGAGCTGGAAAAGACTAGGATGTCATCCAAGTAAACGATAATAAATAAATCAAGATAGTCCCGAAATATATCATTCACAAAGTGTTGGAAGGTTGCTGGGGCATTACAGAGGCCAAAAGGCATCACCAGGTATTCGAAATGCCCAAAAGCATGTTCGAAAGGCCGTCTTCCATTCATCTTCTTCCGAATTCTGACTAAATTGTAAGCGCCTCTGAGATCCAGCTTTGAAAAGACACATGCCCCTCGTAGCCTTTGGAACAATTCGGGAATCAGGGGAAGAGGATAGCGATTCTTGACTGTTATTTTATTCAGATCACGGTAGTCTACACATGGTCTGAGGGTATGATCATTCTTCTCGACAAAAGATGCCAACTCTCGTTGGTGATGTAAGGCCGAATAAACCCTTTTTCCAAGCTTTCATCTATATAACTCCGGAGGACCTCTAATTCCAATTCAGAGAGAGGGTAAATTTGCCCAAAAGGGATTTCAGCACCGGGCAGAAGTTCAATAGGACAATCATAAGGGCGGTGCGGAGGAAGAGCATTGGCACTCTTTTTGTTGAATACATCCAGGTAATGATGGTAAGCGACAGGAACAAGTTTCATCATCTCAGAATCAGGATGGATACTAAGAAGAGGGGTTACTGTGCCTGGTTCCTTTGGAATGCAATGGTTCTGACAATATTCAGAAGGGAAAAGCATCTCCCCAGAAAACCAACTGATGGATGGGTTGTGCGCTCTTAGCCAGGGCATGCCGAGAATGACCGGAAATATTGAAGAAGTTATGACATCCAGACGTAGAAGTTCCTGATGTTCTGAGGATGAGTGGTGGAAGATTGGCATAGTCTCTTGTGTCACAGGACCAGAACTGATACCAGAGCCATCAGCCAGATGGACCGAAAGTCTTTGTACAGAGAGGGATATTGTTTTGGTTAGCGAAGGTCGAATCCATAAAGCAGCTACAGGCACCAGAGTCTATAATTGCTAGAACAGTAATAGTTCATTCAGCAAGTTGCAAGTAAAGGTGGAAGGAGAGGTGCGTTTGACTGGTTCCTTGGGGGTGCATCATATGGAACCAGCTAGGAGAAGACTTATGAGGTCTCACTGGACACGTCCGTACATAGTGACCTGTATGACCACAGTAGAGACAGAGGTTGGAGTTTTGTCGTCGAAGACGTTCGGCAGAGGACAACGGTGGTCTCCAGAAGCTCCTTTTAGGAGAATTATAATGCCTTCTTTTGCTGGGGAGTATGTCTGATGTGACAGCAGTGGGTGAGGGAACAGGAGTCTCCATCTCTGAGCATATCAAGACACCCCTGTTAGTTTTTTCATCCCGCCTTTCCCGGATCCGTCGATCGATTTGAATGGCTAGGTTTTTGAGGTCCTCTAGCCTGGTTGGTACCCCAACTCGAGCAAGCTCATCTTTCAGGGTGTTAGAGAGACCAAGGCGAAACGGATAGCAGAGAGCAGAGTCATTCCATTGAGTGTCGGAACTCCATATACGGAACTCGGTGACATAGTCCTCAATAGGCCTTTGGCCTTGCTGTAGCTTGCTGAGCATAGATTCTGCAGTCTGACGATGGAAGGGATCAGTGTAAAGTTGTGACATCGCTGAGAAAAAAGAGTCCATAGAAGTCAGAGCCGGATCATGTTGCTCATGAAGGTGGTGTGCCCAGGACTGGGGTTCATTCTGAAGGAGTGAAATAATGAATCCCACTCTGGTGCTTTGTGATGCGAGGTTCTTGGTAACAGAGAAAAATATAGCTCACAGGAGTTACGAAAGGTTTGAAACTTCCTGCGGTCCCCCGTGAAAAACTCAGGTATTGGAACCCGGGGTTCCGGTGGAGAAGTTCCATGAATCATGCTGAGCTCTGTTTGGGTGATTATGTCTGAGACTGCAGAAGGACCCATGGCTGTTGAGACATCTGACTTGGTTGGTAGTTGGTTTTCCATGTGCTCAAGGTTTTCTGCAACCTCTGCACCATGTAAGACAAGGCAGAGATTGATTGACAGATGTCCCCCATTGCAGAGGCCTCCCTTTCAGACTCCATCATTGGCTGACTGGTACTGTCACTTACCGGACTGGAGACTGAAATGATGAGGTCGGCCTCACTTGTGTCACTAGCCCTGACCCCACTGGAGGTGGAACAGAGGGTGTCTAGGGACCAGGGGGACAAGAGCGCCAGCAGATGTTGTTTGCAGTTCTTGCAGTTGGAGACTTTGGAAGACTGATGGACCTCCGATTCAGGAACAGTAGTAACATACAGAGCTGGTATGGTGGGTCGCCAGGTGTGCACCGGAGCAAGGCAAGAAGCGAGGGTGAGAGACAGGAGCAATGTCATAGGAATAGCCGGGGTCATCAACGGGCGGACAGCGAGATACCAAATCATAAGCAAGCCAAAGTCAGGAGCAGAGCCGAAGTCAGGAACCAGTATCAAGCAGGAGAGGAATCCGAGTCAGGTCAGGAACAATCCGGGTCAGCAACAAGGAAATCACACAGGAACGAGCAGGAAACAGGGAACAGATGAACAGCACTGAGCGAACTGTTGGCGCTTTATAAATATTGTATAATAATAATAATAAGATGAAGACCAGTCAGCACTCAGCACAGGCAGAGGCACCTTTTAAATAGTCCATCTGGCGCCAATCTTCGCCGTGCGTGTGCGTGATCGTGCATTTCTGTGCGCATGTACCAACCAGCTGTCTCACGTGAATTCCCTTACAGCTCAGCTCTCTCTCTCTCAACCTCTGTCCAATGCTCTCCTCTCTCTCTCTTGGTCTCTGCTCTCCTCTCTCTCGGCCTCTGTTCTGCTCCGCTCTTCCCCTCTCTTCTCTCTCTCGGCCTCTGTCCTCCTCTTCTCTCTCTCTCTCTCTATCGGGCTCTGTCCTCCTCCTCTTCTCTCTCTCTTGGGCTCTGTCCTCCTCCTTTTCTCTCTCTCGGGCTCTGTCCTCCTCTTCTCTCTCTCTCTCGGGCTCTGTCCTCCTCTTCTCTCTCTCTCTCGGGCTCTGTCCTCCTCATCTCTTTCTCTCGACCTCTGTCCTCTGCTCTGCTCTCTCTCTCGACCTCTGTCCTCTGCTTTCCTCTCTCTCTCTCTTGGCTTCTGCTCTCCTCTCTCTCTTGTTCCTGTCCCTCTGTTCTGCTCCGCTCTTCCCCTCTCTTCTCTCTCTCTCAGCCTCTGTCCTCCTCCCCTCTTCCCCTCTCTTCTCTCTCGGCCCCTGTCCTCCTCCACTCTTCTCTCTTCTCTCTCTCCTCTCTCGGCCTCTGTCCTCCTCTGCTCTTCCCCGCTCTCTCCTCTCTCGGCCTCTGTCCTCCTCCGCTCTTCCCCTCTCTCTCCTCTCTCGGCCTCTGTCCTCCTCCGCTCTTCCCATCTCTTCTCTCTCTCTCTCGGCCTCTGTCCTCCTCCGCTCTTCCCCTCTCTTCTCTCTCTCGGCCTCTGTCCTCCTCCTCTTCCCCTCTCTTCCCCTCTCTTCTCTCTTGGCCTCTGTCCTCCACTCTTCCCCTCTCTTCTCTCTTGGCCTCTGTCCTCCTCCACTCTTCCCCTCTCTTCCCCTCTCTCCTCTCTCGGCCTCTGTCCTCCTCCGCTTTTTCCCTCTCTTCCTCTCTCTTCTCTCTCGGCCTCTATCCTCCTCCGCTTTTCCCCTCTCTTCCTCTCTCTTCTCTCTCGGCCTCTGTCCTCCTCCGCTCTTCCTCTCTCTTCTCTCTCTCCTCTCTCGGCCTCTGTCCTCCTCCGCTCTTCCCCTCTCTTCCTCTCTCTTCTCTCTCGGCCTCTGTCCTCCTCTGCTCTTCCTCTCTCTTCTCTCTCGGCCTCTGTCCTCCTCCGCTCTTCCTCTGTCTTCTCTCTCCTCTCTCGGCCTCTGTCCTCCTCCGCTCTTCCCCTCTCTTCCTCTCTCTTCTCTCTCGGCCTCTGTCCTCCTCCGCTCTTCCCCTCTCTTCCTCTCTCTTCTCTCTCGGCCTCTGTCCTCCTCCGCTCTTCCTCTCTCTTCTCTCGGCCTCTGTCCTCCTCTGCTCTTCCCCTCTCTTCTCTCTCGGCCTCTGTCCTCCCCCACTCTTCCTCTCTTCCCCTCTCTCTCCTCTCTTGGCCTCTGTCCTCCTCTGCTCTTCCCCTCTCTTCTCTCTCTCTCGGTCTCTGTCCTCCTCCGCTCTTCCCCTCTCTTCTCTCGGCCTCTGTCCTCCTCCTCTTCCCCTCTCTTCTCTCTCGGCCTCTGTCCTCCTCCTTTTCCCCTCTCTTGGCCTCTGTCCTCCTCCACTCTTCCCCTCTCTTCTCTCTTGGCCTCTGTCCTCCTCCACTCTTCCCCTCTCTTCCCCTCTCTTCTCTCTCGGCCTCTGTCCTCCTCCTTTTCCCCTCTCTTCTCTCTCAGCCTCTGTCCTCCTCCACTCTTCCTCTCTCTTCTCTCTCTCCTCTCTCAGCCTCTGTCCTCCTCCTCTTCCCCTCTCTTCCCCTCTCTTCTCTCTCTGCTTCTGTCCTCCTCCACTCTTCCTCTGTCTTCTCTCTCGGCCTCTGTCCTCCTCCACTCTTCCTCTCTCTTCTCTCTCTCCTCTCTCGGCCTCTGTCCTCCACTCTTCCTCTCTCTTCTCTCTCTCCTCTCTCGGCCTCTGTCCGCCTCCACTCTTCCTCTCTCTTCTCTCTCTCCTCTCAGCCTCTGTCCTCCCCCACTCTTCCTCTCTCTTCTCTCGGCCTCTGTTCTCCTCCGCTCTTCCCCTCTCTTCTCCGCTCTCCTCTTTTCCACTCTCTCTCCTCTCTCGGCCTCTGTCCTCCTCCGCTCTTCCCCTCTCTCTCCTCTGTCGGCCTCTGTCCTCCTCCTCTTCCCCTCTCTTCTCTCTTGGCCTCTGTCCTCCTCCTTTTCCCCTCTCTTCTCTCTCGGCCTCTGTCCTCCTCCACTCTTCCCCTCTCTTCCCCTCTCTTCTCTCTCGGTCTCTGTCCTCCTCCTTTTCCCCTCTCTTCTCTCTCAGCCTCTGTCCTCCTCCACTCTTCCTCTCTCTTCTTTCTCTCCTCTCTCGGCCTCTGTCCTCCTCCTCTTCCCCTCTCTTCTCTCTTGGCCTCTGTCCTCCTCCTTTTCCCCTCTCTTCTCTCTCGGCCTCTGTCCTCCTCCACTCTTCCCCTCTCTTCCCCTCTCTTCTCTCTCGGTCTCTGTCCTCCTCCTTTTCCCCTCTCTTCTCTCTCAGCCTCTGTCCTCCTCCACTCTTCCTCTCTCTTCTTTCTCTCCTCTCTCGGCCTCTGTCCTCCTCCTCTTCCCCTCTCTTCCTCTCTCTTCTCTCTCGGCCTCTGTCCTCCTCCACTCTTCCTCTCTCTTCTCTCTTGGCCTCTGTCCTCCTCCACTCTTCCTCTCTCTTCTCTCTCGGCCTCTGTCCTCCTCCACTCTTCCTCTCTCTTCTCTCTCTCCTCTCTCGGCCTCTGTCCTCCACTCTTCCTCTCTCTCCTCTCTCGGCCTCTGTCCTCCTCCACTCTTCCTCTCTCTCCTCTCAGCCTCTGTCCTCCCCCACTCTTCCTCTCTTCTCTCTCAGCCTCTGTCCTCCCCCACTCTTCCTCTCTTCTCTCTCAGCCTCTGTCCTCCTCCACTCTTCCTCTCTCTTCTCTCTCAGCCTCTGTCCTCCTCCTCTTCCCCTCTCTTCCCCTCTCTTCCCCTCTCTTCGCCTCTCTTCTCTCTCTGCTTCTGTCCTCCTCCACTCTTCCTCTCTTCTCTCTCTCCTCTCACAGCCTCTGTCCTCCTCCACTCTTCCTCTCTCTTCTCTCTCTCTCCTCTCTCGGCCTCTGTCCTCCCCCACTCTTCCTCTCTCCTCTCTCTGCCTCTGTCCTCCTCCACTCTTCCCCTCTCTTCTCCGCTCTCCTCTTTTCCACTCTTCTCCCAGAGCAAAACACTGAACAATTCAGAAATTCCTGCACTCAGTCCAGCTGGTCATCACAGAAAACCTAATGATATACCATCTCCCCCATAATTAGATTTTCCATGTGAATCGAGTATTGTGGCCGTGTTCCGTGTTCAGTGTTACGTGTTCCGTGTTCCATGTTCCGTGTTTCCTGTCCTGCCTGACCCTTCCTGCACCTCTTACCTTACTAATTAGAAGTAGATTGAAGTCGGCCGTAGCTGGATTGAAGTTCGTCTGGTGCAGCAGCTACTGGCCGAATTTCATTCCCTGTCTGGGTAGGTTGGTTGTTCTGAAGTCACTCTACGGCTCAATTTCAGTACAACCAGTGCGTTGGTTTTGTTTTTTTTCTTCATTCACTGCTGGCGGCCATAACCCCCAGCAGGGATCAGTGTATTCTGGTGGTGTGGAGACCCCCCGATGGTGGAATACAATAGCGCGGCGGGAGGAATTCCCCGTCAACACGGATTGCGTTGATGGGGGAATCCAGCATTTTTCTTTGTGCTGTGCCCATTTACAGCGGCTCTCTCCAGTCACAGAGGCAGCATCGGGAGCCATTGGCTCCTGCTGCTGTCGATCAAACTCTGAGCAGAGGGCGGGGCCGAGCCACACTATGTGTGTTTGTGGATGCAGGCAGCACTGCTCGGGATTGGCCATACACGGGTCAAATTCCGAACGATTTTTGTGTCCGGAAATCGAAAACGTTCGCTCAGTAATTCGATGGCGCCATCAATGATTTTGAAAATCGGCCAACCAAGTCATAAAGTTCACCCCATATAACAGGTGAAACTTCTGTTCCTTCTAGGTCACGGCTCACGTGCATATTCTTTTCGGAAAAACGATCGTACGATTTGACCATCGTTGAGTCGAAAATCGGTAGTTTTTCACGAATTTTCCAACATGCCCGATCACCGAAAAGGGGAGGAACCACAAAAATCGGCCGGTGTCATTGACCCACTAACAGAGCGAATAACGGCCGATTATTCTTAGGTCCGATTTTCGGATGAAAAATTGGTTGAATTTCGACCCATGTATGGCCGGCCTTAGCTGCAATATTCAGTTTCAACCCAGAGATTTCCCTGCAGTACTCTTTTCCTCCACTCCTCAATCTAAAGGTCAGCATCATTCAGCCCACTTCCTCTGAGCCCATGTCATCCCGGACTAACCCCCAACCTGTGACTGGACAGTGAAAGGAGAAGCAACACGGCGATGATCTCATCTCTCACTCACTCTGCTCTCTGCTCCTACCAGCATGCCCAAACAATGACGGTTCTCTACTGAATGACAATCGATCTACATCGGTTACAGTTTCCCCTAATAAGTCGTTCTGTGACAGAGCCGTGAAGCTAGCCATGTGGCTGTCCAAACTGATGGTGGGACTTGAGGACAAGTTTAGAAAACACAAACTTCACACTGAGTTGGGTGACCAGGGATGAGCAGAGTAATGCAGGCCATACATGCTTTCAACACCAACGATTTTTTGTCTGAAAATCGAAAATGTTCGCTCGGTAATCCGATGGCGCCATCAATGATTTCGAAGATCGGCCGGCCGAGTCATAAAGTTTACCCGTATAACAGGCGAAACTTCTGTTCCTTCCAGGTAACGGCTCACGCGCAGGTCACGGCTCATGCACAGGTCACGGCTCACGCACAGGTCACGGCTCACGCACATATTCTTTTTGGGAAAAAACGATCGTACGATTTGACCATCATTGAGTCGAAAATCGGTCATTTTTCACGAATTTTCCAATATGCCCGATCACTGAGAAGAGGAGGAACCACGAAAATCGGCCGGTGCCATTGACCCCACCAACAGAGCAAAAATCAGCTGATTATTCTTAGGGCCGATTTTCGGATGACAAATCGGTCGAATTTCGACCCATGTATGGCCAGCCTTAGCCTCCCTCTAACAGGAAGTCGGATCGCAGCAGCAAAAAAATAAAAAGGAATCTGCAGGAGGCTGAGAGCAATGGAAGAGACATTTCTGAGTCAAGAATATAGACTTTTTGGGTTTTTAACCTCTTCACTCTGGCCGAACACAAATGTGCGGCCTCCCTCCTGGGCCTAGATGGCGAGCGGCCGCACATTTGCGTTCTATTAAGAAAAAACATCGGCCGAGAGCGCTCCCAGCACACATGTCCGGTACCCACGGAAAGGTCCCAGTCTCCTCTTTCGATCCTGACCTTTCCCGATCATGTGACCGCCGCGTTACGGCGATCACATGATCCCCAAACCCCGCCGCATTACGGCGGTCACATGATCCCTAAACCCCGCCCCGCCTCCCGGCTTCTGAAACTCTTAAAGGGCCGGGAGGCACCGGCATGAAGGGGTTAAACCAGAGTTTAGTGTCACTTTAACCCTTTCACTGCCAGAGGTCCATACATCGTCCTGACAGCAGGGGGCGTTTTACACACAATCCAGAGGCTGCAGCCACCAGAATGGTGTGTAAAACTGACAGGCGGAAGCGGTCGGGCGGCAGTGCTGCTGACCGATTGCTTCCACAGCCCCCCGGTAATGGCTCCCCCGCCGCGTGCACTTCCACCCTGTATTTCTGCGGGGCCGGGGCTGACATGGCGGGTGGAGGGGAGAGAGGAGAGCAGATACACATCCTCTCTCCTCTCCTTTTTTGCTGTGACCTGCATATGATGTCACTTCCGGACCGCCGCCGTCACTTTCCCCGCTAGAATAGCCGGGGAGGAATGTACTGCGATGCCACCTGCCTTGCTCTACATTTGGAGGAGACATTGGGGGGTCTTTTTAGATCCTGTATGTCTCATTAAAGAGAACCTGTCACCAACAAATCATCATATAGGAATTTGTGTCCCTTATCTGATAAAAAAAATGTTAAGTAAATATTTTTTTTTTTTTTAATTGCAAAAAAAAAGTTGCACCCACGCACATTAACATCCCCCCCAAAAAAATTTTGAGATCCCCCCACATATACGCACATACAAAATGCACGCCTTAGGGTCGGCTATCTGTGAAAACGGTGATTGCGATGCCCATGTTACATATCGCCGCACACGCCGGGGTGGAAACGATAATTCTAGCAACGGACCTCCTCCGTCACACTAAACTGATGACCTGTAGGGGGGGCTTTTGAAGCGTCGCCTATAGAAAATAATGGGGTGCTGAAGTTTGTCGCCAGTTCCCAGGCAATTTAACCCCTCGCCTACCAGGCGCTGTCCAGGCTAATTTTCAGCTTTCAGCTCTGTCACACTTTGACAATTGCGCGGTCATGCAACACTGTACCCGTATGAAATTTTTATAATTTTGTTGAGACAGACAGAGCTTTCTTTTGGTGGTATTTATTCACCTCAGGGTTTTTTATTTTTTTTTGATAAACAAACCAAAAACAACTGAAAATTTTGAAAAAAAATGTTTTTTTCTTAGTTGCTGTTATAAAATTTTGTAAAACAGTAATTTTTCTCCTTCACTAATGTGCGCTAATGAGGCTGCAGTGATGGGCACTGATAGGCTGCACTGATGAGGAGGCACTGGTAAGTGGCACTGATGGGCAAAACAACTGAAAATTTTGAAAAAAAATGTTTTTTTTCTTAGTTTCTGTTATAAAATTTTGTAAATAGATTGTAAGCTCGAAAGAGCAGGGCCCTCGATCCCCTCATGTTTTGCATTGTATTGGTATTGTTCTGTCACATGTTCTGTCCCCCTCTGTAATGTACAGCGCTGAGCGAACTATTGGCGCTTTATAAATACTGTATAATAATAATAATAATAAATGAGTAATTTGTCTCCTTCACTGATGTGCGCTAATGAGGCTGCAGTGATGGGCACTGATGAGGAGGCACTGATAGGCAGCACTAATGAGGCATTGGTAGGTGGCACTGATGGGCATTGACAGGCATCACTGATGGGCACTGAAAGGCAGTACTCATATATGGCACTGATAGGCGGCTCTGACTGGCACTGATAGTTGGCACTGAAAGGAAGCTCAGATGGGCACTGATATGTGACATTGATGTGCACTGATGGGGCTACACTGATCAGTGCCATGATGATCAGTGTAGATGTCCCCTCCGAGGAATGCCGATTCCCGGCTCTCCTCTCCTCTGTCAGCGTGACAGCTCATGAGGAAAGAAATGCCGATAACCGGCATTTCCCTATTTACATGCGATCAGCTGTGATTGGACACAGCTGATCACATGACAGAGCTGATGTCTTCGGCTCTTTCCATTGATCGGTGATCCGCGGTGCCCCAGGGACACAGCTCCCTCGGTTAGAGTGGTAGCACGTCATATGACGTCCTCCCAGAACAAGAGAACCGCCTTGCGCCCGTCATCTCCTTCTATGGCTGGTGGGAGGCGGTTAATGTTTGACATGTTGGGAATCTATTGACTCAACGCGCCCTCATCTTTTATATTTTACCGAAAATGTGGGTCATTTATTGCGTTTGTTTGCTCTAAAATTCACTTTTGTGCGTTTTTTGTTTTTTTTTTTAGTTACTGACATTTTGCATTTCTTAGACCTTTGCGGTAATATCGTGCGACATAAAAAATTGGAGCTACCGCTATTTCATTCACTAGGGTGTCTGCTGTCAGAAAATATATCATGTTTGGGGGGGGGGGGGGGTTGTGTCATCTTCTGGCCCAAATTATTTTTTTTACACGTGTGAAAAAAAAAAAAAACGTCTCTGGCGGCGAAAGGGTTACGTGATTTCCAGAATTCGTCACCATTGTGTGCGATGGATGGTGGCGGTGAAAGTTTAGCCTGCCTGCTAATGACTTCACAGGCGCCTGAAAAATGTGTCGCCACTTTCTGAAATGAGTTGCGGCTGCAACAATCCGTCCATGTTGACCCCTTCAAGTCCGGACACTTTCACCCCCTCCCTGCCCAGGCACATTTTCAGCTGATCACACCTTGAATGACAATTGCGCGGTCATGCAACACTCCACCCGTATGAATTTTTTTGCATTTTTTTGGAGACAGATAAAACTTTATTGTGGTGGTATTTATTCACATCATTCGTTGTAGGGGACTTCTGCGCGAGGTCCCAATCATGTGACCACTGATTGGCCAATCAGTGATCACATGAATAGGAGTAAGCAAGACGTCACTTCTGACATCATTGCTTACTACGTGTGAAATCTGTGAATGATCACAGAGGTCACAGGAGGAATAGTGCCCCATCGTTGGTGTCAGTGGGAGGAATAGTGCCCCATCATTAGTGTCAGTGGGAGGAATAGTGTCCCATCATTGGTGTCAGTGGGAGGAATAGTGCCCCATCATTGGTGTCAGTGGGAGGAATAGTGCCCCATCGTTGGTGTCAGTGAGGAGGAATAGTGCCCCATCATTGGTGTCAGTGGGAGGAATAGTGCCCCATCATTGGTATCAGTGGGAGGAATAGTGCCCCATCGTTGGTATCAGTGGGAGGAATAGTGCCCCATCGTTGGTGTCAGTGAGGAGGAATAGTGCCCCATCATTGGTGTCAGTGGGAGGAATAGTGCCCCATCATTGGTATCAGTGGGAGGAATAGTGCCCCATCGTTGGTATCAGTGGGAGGAATAGTGCCCCATCGTTGGTCTCAGTGAGGAGGAATAGTGCCCCATCATTGGTGTCAGTGGGGGGAATAGTGTCCCATCATTGGTGTCAGTGGGAGGAATAGTGCCCCATCGTTGGTGTCAGTGAGAGGAATAGTGCCCCATCGTTGGTGTCAGTGAGGAGGAATAGTGCCCCATCGTTGGTGTCAGTGGAAGGAATAGTGCCCCATTATTAGTGTCAGTAGGAAGAATGGTGCCCCGTCATTGGTGTCAGTGGAAGGAATAGTGCCCCATCATTGGTGTCAGTGGGAGGAATAGTGCCCCATCATTGGTGTCAGTAGGAAGAATAGTGCCCCATCATTGGTGTCAGTAGGAAGAATAGTGCCCCATCATTGGTGTCAGTGGAAGGAATAGTGCCCCATCATTGGTGTCAGTGGAAGGAATAGTGCCCCATCATTGGTGTCAGTAGGAAGAATAGTGCCCCATCATTGGTGTCAGTGGGAGGAATAGTGCCCCATCATTGGTGTCAGTGGGAGGAATAGTGCCCCATCATTGGTATCAGTGGGAGGAATAGTGCCCCATCATTGGTGTCAGTGGTAGGAATAGTGCCCCGTCATTGGTGTCAGTGGGAGGAATAGTGCCCCGTCATTGGTGTCAGTGGTAGGAATAGTGCCCCGTCATTGGTATCAGTGGGAGGAATAGTGCCCCGTCATTGGTGTCAGTGGGAGGAATAGTGCCCCGTCATTGGTGTCAGTGGAAGGAATAGTGCCCCATCATTGGTCAGTAGGAGGAATAGTGCCCCATCATTGGTGTCAGTGGGAGGAATAGTGCCCCATCATTGGTGTCAGTGGGAGGAATAGTGTCCCATCATTGGTGTCAGTGAGAGGAATAGTGTCCCATCATTGGTGTAAGTGAGAGGAATAGTGCCCCATCATTGGTGTCAGTGAGAGGAATAGTGTCCCATCATTGGTGTCAGTGAGAGGAATAGTGCCCCATCATTGGTGTCAGTGGGAGGAATAGTGTCCCATCATTGGTATCAGTGGGAGGAATAGTGCCCCATCATTGGTGTCAGTGGGAGGAATAGTGCCCCATCATTGGTGTCAGTGGGAGGAATAGTGCCCCATCATTGGTGTCAGTGGGAGGAATAGTGCCCCATCATTGGAGTCAGTGGGAGGAATAGTGTCCCATCATTGGTATCAGTGGGAGGAATAGTGCCCCATCATTGGAATCAGTGGGAGGAATAGTGCCCCATCATTGGTATCAGTGGGAGGAATAGTGCCCCATCATTGGTGTCAGTGGGAGGAATAGTGCCCCATCATTGGTATCAGTGGGAGGAATAGTGCCCCATCATTGGTGTCAGTGGGAGGAATAGTGCCCCATCATTGGAATCAGTGGGAGGAATAGTGCCCCATCATTGGTGTCACCAGGAAGAATAATGTCCCGTCATTGGTGTCAGTGGCAGGAATAGTGTTTCGAGGGCTGAATAAAGGCAAACAAAGGGCCACATCCAGCCCCCCGGGCCGCAGTTTGGAGATAACTGTTCTAGCTGCTTCCTGATCTATCCAAAGCTGGAATTAAACGTGTAACTTAACCCGTCACGGCCCTTTAAGGGGTTTGCGATGCTGGGAGGCAGAGCGGGGTTTAGGGTCATGGTCGAAAAGCTACCACAAGTAGTGATCGGGACCTTCCCGTGAGGTGCTGCTAAATGTGCCGGGAGCTCTCGGCTGCACTCATCGATCGATTCTGGTTTTCAATAAGGACTGTCCGACAGAGGCCAGTGTAATGATCGGCTTCTGCTGACCAGAGAGGGTGACCCATGGACCAAACCTTGGCCGGTTCCTGCTGGACTGACCACATTGTGATCCATCTACACCCAGCTTTGAGGGACGTCTATCTCACACAGATGTGATGCGGGGTGTGACCGATCTATGTCCCGGAACGGACTGTGTGCTCACCTATACACTAGCGGCTGTTGTCACCTCCATCGTAGTCCCCTTGTGAAGAGACGAACTTTTCCAGACGGCTGCACCACCGCCGCAAACATTCCTGGAATTCGTTTTCCAGAACACTTCGCAGTATCTTTGTCATGTCGCTCTGGATGTCCTCAATGTCAACAAGTCTGTGTCCTTTGAAGGCATTCTTACATTTTTTTCCATAAACAATTTCTGATACATTTTTAAATGTTGAAATCAGCCAAAAGTCGCAGGGCACTACGTCAGGGGAATAACGCGGTTGGTCAAGCCCCTCCTTCATCCGTCTACGCCATTCAGAAACGCGTGATTCCTTCATGTCCACCATCAGCCTGCTAACGTCTCGTTTGCACTTTTGACAATTTTCACGCAAAAGTCGATGTTAATCCGCGGCCCCCAGATTCCTGTCACTCATTGTCCGCCAACAGCGAAACGCACACACGTGTTGCTCCTTCTACTACTCTGTAAAGACCGAGTCCACTGGTGTGCGACCCAGGAGAGAGCACACGGCTCAAACAAATGAAAGGAACTCTTTGAAAACCTATCAGATCCCAATGGGGAGGAATCTCCTGCTGGATCTCTATCCTGACATGGACGGGGGATGGGTGAGGAATGTAAGGACGCCCCATAGTTTGATGGAAATGAAAATGATCGACCTACAGAGGACTGAATTCAAAGACACCCCGAAAATCAAAGTGAAAATGCAGCAGGCGAGTCCATTATGGTGAACTATTGCAGCAACTCAGAATGGTCCTCCATAGTCTGTGTGGCCCCCACGTGCTTGTATGCATGCCTGACAACGTCGGGGGAGGCTCCTAATGAGACCACGGATGGTGTCCTGGGGGATTTCCTCCCAGATCTGGACCAGGACATCACTGAGCTCCTGGACAGTCTGAGGTGCAACCTGGCGGCGTCGGAGGGACCGAAACATGACATCCCAGAGGGGTTCTATTGGATTTAGGTCAGACGAGCGTGGGGGCCATTCAATGGTATCAATTCCTTCATTCTCCAGGAACTGCCTGCATACTCTCCCCACATGAGGCCAGGCATTGTCATGTACCAGGAGGAACCCAGGACCCACTGCACCAGGAGGAACCCAGGACCCCCTGCACCAGGAGGAACCCAGGACCCACCGCACCAGGAGGAACCCAGGACCCACCGCACCAGGAGGAACCCAGGACCCACTGCACCAGGAGGAACCCAGGACCCCCTGCACCAGGAGGAACCCAGGACCCACCGCACCAGGAGGAACACAGGACCCACTGCACCAGGAGGAACCCAGGACCCACTGCACCAGGAGGAACCCAGGACCCCCTGCACCAGGAGGAACCCAGGACCCACCGCACCAGGAGGAACCCAGGACCCACCGCACCAGGAGGAACCCAGGACCCACCGCACCAGGAGGAACCCAGGACCCACCGCACCAGGAGGAACCCAGGACCCACCGCACCAGGAGGAACCCAGGATCCTCTACACCAGGAGGAACCCAGGACCCACTGCACCAGCGTTGGGTCTGACAATGGGTCCAAGGATTTCATCCCGATACCTAATGGCAGTCAGACTGCCATTGTCTAGCCTGTAGAGCTCTGTGCGTCCCTCCATGGATATGCCTCCCCAGACCATCACTGACCCACCACCAATACAGTCATGCTGAACCATGTTACAGGCAGCAGAACGTTCTCCACGGCTTCTCCAGACCCTTTCATGTCTGTCACATGTGCTCAGGGGGAACCTGCTCTCATCTGTGAAAAGCACAGGGTGCCAGTGGTGGACCTGCCAATTCTGGTGTTCAATGGGCAATGCCAATACATCTATGGTGCCGGGCAGTGAGCACGGGGCCCACTAGAGGACTTCGGGCCCTCAGGCCACCCTCATGAAGTCTGTTTCTGATTGTTTGGTCAGAGACATTCACACCAGTGGCCTGCTGGAGGTCATTTTGTAGGGCTCTGGCAGGGCTCATCCTGTTCCTCCTTGTACAGGGGAGCAGATACCGGTCCTGCTGATGGGTTAAGGACCTTCTACGGCCCTGTCCAGCCCTCCTAGTGGAACTGCCTGTCTCCAGGAATCTCCTCCATGCTCTGGAGACTGTGCTGGGAGACACAGCAAACCTTCTGGCAATGACATGTATTGATGTGCCATCCTGGAGGAGTTGGACTGCCTGTGCAACCTCTGTAGGGTCCAGGTATGGCCTCATGCTACCAGTAGTGACACTGACCCGAGCCAAATGCAAAACTAGTGAAAACCAGTCAGAAAAGATGAGTGGGGAAAAAATGTCAGTGGCCTTCACCTGTAAAACCATTCCTGTTTTGGGGGTCGTCTCATTGTTGCCCATCTAGTGCACCTGTTGTTAATTTCATGAACACCAGAGCAGCTGAAACTGATGAACAACCCCTTCTGCTACTTACCTGACCAGATCCTCTGCTACTTACCTGACCAGATCAATATCCCAGCAGAGTCACTGACTTGATGCTAGACTCAAAGTGTTCCTTTCATGTGTTGGAGCCGTGTATGTTCAATGTCGGTATGATGGCGGGTGTCAGATGCAGCTCGGCATTGAACAGAGGGGGCTGCACTTCCTGCATGCAGAACATGTATTGCGGGTGATACTTCAAGAGTCAGCGCTGACCAACCAACACACAGACACGAGGCCACATGGAACTATTTATTTGTAGCAAAAATCCATCCAGGAACCAAGTCAGCAGAAACTTCCTCGGGATGTCGGGATGTCGGGATGTACAGCGACACATTGTATCATTCTCTGGAATATTTTTTTCTCATTACAAAAGATTTGTTTTTATCTAAAATATGTTACAGCCTTCAATCCAGAACCAGGCGGGGGACTAATGACTCCGTTCCCTGCGGGAAGAAGCACAGGGGGAGATTTACTAAAACTGGAACGCTCAGAATCTGGTGCGGCTGTGCATGGGAGCCAATCAGCTTCTACCTTCCACTTGTTCACTGAAGCTTCGACAATAAAACCTGGAAGCTGATTGGTTTCTCTGCAGAGCCGCACCAGATTCTGCTCTCTCCTGTTTTCATGAAATCAACCCACACAGTGCTTGACCTGATGGGGCGAGTCTGGAGGACTGCACAGGTAATACTGAGCCTCCATGATTGAAAGAACTGAAATCTAATGAAGGAAAGGGGCGGGGCCAGGGGCAGTCAGGCTGGGGAGGAAAGAAATAGATGATGCTGGGTGTCTTCCAGCCAGGAAAGAAGGTGGAGCTCTTTCTTTGACTGGCTGCAGCTTCTAATGCACATGGTGAGAAGCTCACAGTGTGCGGTGACATCAGAGGAAGCCGTTTCAGTCCAGGAGAGGAGTCGGTACACCTGTGCAAGACTGGAGGGGAGGAGCCGGTACACCTGTGCAAGACTGAAGGGGAGGAGCCAGTACACCTGTGTAAGACTGAAGGGGAGGAGCCGGTACACCTGAACAAGACTGAAGAGGAGGCTGGAGATCGGATTTAAAACTCACTCTCCCCCCCTCTCCTCTCCCATCTCTCTCTCCTCCCCTCCCCACTCTCGCTCTCCCCTCTCCCCCCCCTCTCTCTCCCCACTCCCCCTCCCCCACTCTCTCTCTCTCTTTCCCTCTCCCCCCCTCTCTCCCTCTCCCCACTATCTCTCCACCCCTCCCCCCCACTCTCTCTTCCCCCCTATCTCTCCCCCCTCCTCTCTCTCTCTCCCTCCCCCTCCTCTCCCCACCTCTCTCTCCCCTCTCTCCCTCTCCCCACTCTCTCTCTCCCCTCTCTATCCCCCTCTCCCCCCCTCTCCCTCTCTCTCCCCCTCCTCTCTCCCTCCCCCTCCTTTCTTTCCCCCCTCTCTCCCCACCTCTCTCTCTCCCCTCCCCCCACTCTCTCTCCCCTCCTCTCCCCCTCTCTCTCTCCCCTCCTCCCCCCTCCCACTCTCTCTCCCTCTCCCCTCCTCTCCCTCTCTCCTCCCCTCTCTCTCCCACTCTCTCTCCCCTCCTCTCTCTCCTCCCCTCTCTCCCTCCCCCCTCTCTCTCCCTCTCCCCTCCTCTCTCTCCTCCCCTCTCTCCCTCCCCCCCTCTCTCTCCCTCTCACCCCCTCTCTCTCTCCCTGTTTTGGTGCTGTTGTTTCATACACGACCGTTCCCAATTTTCGTTCCACTCCTACTGTATACGATCATTTAGAATAGGAGTACTGAATTAAAACTCATGGAAGTCCGACCGGTAAAACTTTCTTCCAACAGAAGCCCGAAAGCTTGTCTGAGCTTTCAGAAAAACGGGGTGGAGGAGATGAAGTTACACTGTACACTGCTTGGTGAGAGCTGATTGGAGGCACACACAGGAACAGAGCTGAGGCTGTCAATCACAGGCTGTGTGATGGAGATCCCTCCCCCGTCACCTCTTTATCGCACGGTGTCAGGAAAACCTGTCAGAAGTGACTCAGAGGAAGGAGGCAGCGGACAGAACTGACACTCAGTGCTCTGGACTGAGACAAGTACACACTACAGAGGGATAGGCTTTGGTCAGATTTCATGTCGGAGGTGGCAAGGGCCATGTATGCCCCCAGCATTGGCTGTCACGCGGTCAATGGCGAAAAAGCATAAAGTCTCCTCCTGGGAAAAAAAAAGGAAAGCGATCCCAGGATGAGAATCACATGAGACACGTTACAGGGCGGGGGGGGCTGACTAATAGAGTGAGCCCTTTTATGAGACAATGAAAGTCAGAGACGGACGCCGCAGGCTGCTCTGCGTATTGGACGCATTCCGTCAACCCAACACGCCAACGGCTCTACGAATCCAAGCCGGGGGATGGGAAATACTGCAGGATCTGCACAAACTCCTCGTCGGGGGAAACCAGCTGCCCCGCAAACTTCCTATTTTATCCTCACTGCAGAGATTTGTGTCGCTTTTGTGGAAGACGGAAAGAGGAAGAGAAAGAAAAATCGATACAATCCACATTCATTATTTTTGTTTTTCCCTTAAAGCGGCATTAAACCCCAAAAGTCACATATCGCAGCTGACCAATCATTAGATGTGGCGGCTGCATTCCTTTTCCTTTTTTTTAGGGTTTTTTTTCCCCTGGTGATCTGGCCAGGAACACACCTCCTGTATTAGAGCGCCCCCACTCTGGAGGAAGGAGCACAGGGGGGCACCTTTGGACAGCAGCATTGCAAGTCTGTGGAGAGGGGAGTGTTAGATGGACTAGCAGATTTAGATACACTAACAAATTGAAGCCAAACTCCGGCTAATACTTTATAATCAGTTACAGCACACAGTTTTTTTCCCTTTTATTTATTTCAGGTACTTCTATATCGCCGTCAATTTACGCAGCACTTTACATATATATTGTACATTCACATCAGTCCCCGCCCCCGAGGAGCGTACAATCGAAGGTCCCTAACTTATTGTCATACATACACAGACTAGGGACAATTTAGACAGTAGCCAATTAACCTACCAGCATGTCTTTGGAGGAAACCGGAGTACCCAGAGGAAACCCACGCAGGCACAGGGAGAACATGCAAACTCCAGGCAGGTGGTGCCGTGGTTGGTATTTGAACCAACGACCCCGAGTACTGCCAGGCGGAAGTGCCAACCATTTAGTCACCGTGCTGCCTACGTGGGAACAAGGTCATCCAGCGCCCAGGGCAAAGATGCCAAACTGCATGCCCAAGCCGCCCCCCCGAGCCGCAGTCACTTGCTTGTCAAAATCACTGCCGCTGTCACTACTCCGCCTGGTAACAGAAGGAAGGCACCCCCCCCCCATTCCTACAGCAAACCAACTGCGCCCAGGGCAGCCACCCACCCCTTGTCCAGGCCCTGATTGTAAGCACCCCTGCCAGTGGTAAATGGTTTGTCTCACCTCTGTAACTGCTACATCTGTAAGAGAGTTTGTTCTTTTGAAAAACAACAAAAAATATCAGCATTTTTGGCTGGAAAATTACTTAACACTAGGGTTGTAGGGATACTGTTTGTTTTATGGGCCGGTACGTGTGCTGATTCTTGTACTCACCGATACCATTACATAGTTAGTCTGGCTGAAAAAAGACAAAAGTCCATCCAGTTCAACCATTAACCACCTCCTGTCCGGCCCATCTATATAAATGGCCTCCCCGCCTCCTGCTTGTGCGCACTCCCTGGGAGCGCGCAGCACCACGATCCGGCGCCCGCTGTGTTCTCCGGACACTGATCTCTGTACGGGACCTCTGTGTGAGGTCCCGATCATGTGATCACTGATAGGCCAATCAGTGATGACATGCAGAGTAGTAAGCAAGATGTCATTTCTGAGATCATTGCTTACTATGTGTGAAATCTGTGAATGATCACAGAGATCACATGGTACAGGGCCATTCACAACAGCCTTGTACCATGTGACAAGCTGTGACCAATCACAGCTCACATAGTATTTCTCAATGGACCCTGATGTAAGGGGCACTCTGATTGGGACACCTGATGTAAGGGGACACTCTGACGGGGATGCTGATGTAAGGGGGGACTCTGATGGGGACCCTGATGTAAGGAGGGACTCTGATGGGGACCCTGATGTAAGGGGCACTCTGATTGGGACACCTGATTTAAGGGGGCACTCTGATGGGGATGCTGATGTAAGGGGGGACTCTGATGGGACCCTGATGTAAGGGGGCACTCTGATGGGGACCCTGATGTAAGGAGGCACTCTGATGGGGACCCTGATGTAAGGGGGCACTCTGATGGGGACCCTGATGTAAGTGAGAACTCTAATGGGGACCCTGATGTAAGGAGGCACTCTGATGGGGACTCTGATGTAAGGGAGCACTGTGATGGGGACCCTGATGTAAGGGGGGACTCTGATGGGGACCCTGATGTAAGGGGGCACTCTGATGGGGACCCTGATGTAAGGGAGAACTCTAATGGGGACCCTGATGTAAGGAGGCACTCTGATGGGGACCCTGATGTAAGGGGGCACTCTGATGGGGACCCTGATGTAAGGAGGCACTCTGATGGGGACCCTGATGTAAGGGGGCACTCTGATGGGGACCCTGATGTAAGGGAGAACTCTAATGGGGACCCTGATGTAAGGAGGTACTCTGATGGGGACTCTGATGTAAGGGAGCACTGTGATGGGGACCCTGATGTAAGGGGGGACTCTGTTGGGGACACCTGATGTAAGGGGGCACTCTGATGGGGACACGTGATGTAAGGGGGCACTTTGATGGGGCTAACTGGTTATATATGAAAGGGCACTCTGATGGGGGTAACTGGTCATATATAAAGGGGACTCTGATGGGGACACCGGATGTAAGAGAGCACTCTTACAGGGAACATCTGATGTAAGGGGGCACTCTGATGGGGAACCTGATGTAAGGGGGCACTCTGATGGGGACACGATGTAAGGGGGGACTCTGATGGGGACACTTGATGTAAGAGAGCACTCTGATGGGGACACTTGATGTAAGGGGGGACTCTAACAGGGATCCTGATGTAAGGAGGTACTCTGATGGGAACACTGATTTAAGGGGGCACTCTGATGGGGGTAACTGGTCAAATATAAGGGGGCACTCTGATAGGGACCTTGATGTAAGGGGGCACTCTGATAGGGACCTGGATGTAAGGGGGCACTCTGATGGCAATATCTGATGTAAGCGGATACTTTGATAAGGGCACCTGATGTAAGGGAGCAAGCTGATGGGGACCTGATATAAAGGGGGACTCTGATGGGGACCTGATATAAAGGGGGACTCTGATGGGGACCTGGATATAAGGGGGCAAAGGTTCTGTTTAATCATCCTATTCTAACGATAGCCAAATACATACTAGTCTTTCCCAGGTTATGACAGACTGTCAGTGCCCCCTTATATCAGATATTCCCATCAGGGTGCCCCCTTACATCAGATATTCCCATCAGAGTGCCCCCTTACACCAGATATTCCCATCAGGGTGCCCCCTTACATCAGATATTCCCATCAGAGTGCCCCCTTACACCAGATATTCCCATCAGGGTGCCCCCTTACACCAGATATTCCCATCAGGGTGCCCCCTTACACCAGATATTCCCACCAGAGTGCCCCCTTACACCAGATATTCCCATCAGAGTGCCCCCTTACACCAGATATTCCCATCAGTGTGCCCCCTTACATCAGATATTCCCATCAGAGTGCCCCCTTACACCAGATATTCCCATCAGAGTGCCCCCTTACACCAGATATTCCCATCAGGGTGCCCCCTTACACCAGATATTCCCATCAGGGTGCCCCCTTACACCAGATATTCCCATCAGGGTGCCCCCTTACATCAGATATTCCCATCAGGGTGCCCCCTTACACCAGATATTCCCATCAGGGTGCCCCCTTACACCAGATATTCCCATCAGGGTGCCCCCTTACACCAGATATTCCCATCAGGGTGCCCCCTTACATCAGATATTCCCATCAGGGTGCCCCCTTACACCAGATATTCCCATCAGGGTGCCCCCTTACATCAGGTTCCCCGACTTTTTTGTATACTGCACCCCCAGATCAGATGGCTCATCTTCCAGGACCGTATCCAGCCTAAGTGCAGCTGACATTCCTCCATATTTCGGTGGCATTCCCTGCTGAAGTCGGACCCATCACTACTACAAGGGGGGAACACACCTGAGGCTCCATCTACTCAATGAGGTAGCTGGAGGAGTCCCCCCGCCAGGACTTTGTACTCTGACAGTGGCGGGTGCAGCTGATGGATAGGAAATGTTCCAACACGTCCCTTCAACTGGTTGATTACATAATCGACTTCTGTCAAGTAGGGAAGTCCTCAGACCGATCAAAGTCTGGCCTCTCCCTGCTGGACTGCTGGCTGAACAAAAAACGATGCCGATTTCCCCATCAACACGTTGAAGGTGGACGGCCAAATCCTCCGCTTTGTCATTGTATTGGGACTCCCCCGCCATTAGAATACGCTGATCAGCTCTGCAGCCCATTGGCTGGATGTGATGACGGCATATTTTCCAACAAGCCCGTTAATGAAAAGTCAATTGATAGATCGCCTTCTCATGAACAGGATTGGCCATACATGGATCGAAATTCAAGTCGTTTCTGCTGAACCCACCAAACCTCAAACCATGTATGGCCAGCTTAGGTCAGTGGCCTCCTCTGGCCTTAGATGGGAGCCTCAGCTGGGCCAATGAATAAATGTTCCCTGTAAAGAGAACCAGTCACCAATGGGCCCCTGTATCAATCCTGATCTCCACTCTTAGTCCAGCTATTTCAGGTGTGTTATTACTTACTTGTATTCTCTCCCTGTCAGAGCAAAATGTTTAGGCCGCATGGCCTCTCTGGCTGAGCTCAATGGTGACAACAGAAACAAAGAAAAAATCTTGTCATATAACATAAGGTGCTACAAGAGCAAAAAAATAAAAAAATAAATAAAACAAAAACACATTTTTATTCTCCTCCAGCAACCCAGACAGAGCAGTAATTATCAAACCTGAGCCAGAGTAAGAGACGTTTCAGCCTCCATGGGGGGCCCTATAGGCAGGCATTGCTGCTCTAATGGGGAAACAATACAAGTTATAAAAGTAACATACATACCATTCCATAAGACATTGGTCTCCAAACCGGGGCCCACAGGCCAGTGCTGCCCATTGCTAGCTTTTATCCAGCTATTGGGGAACTATTCCTCCCACTGACACCAACCGTGGGTCCTAATTCCTGCCACTGACACCAATGATGGGGCACTATTCCTTCCACTGACACCAATGATGGGGCACTATTCCTTCCACTGACACCAATGATGGGACACTATTCCTCCCACTGACACCAATGATGGGGTGCTATTCCTCCCACTGACACCAATGATGGGACACTATTCCTCCCACTGATACCAATGATGGGGCACTATTCCTCCCACTGACACCAATGATGGGGCGCTATTCCTCCCACTGACAGCAGTGATGGGGCGCTATTCCTCCCACTGACACCAATGATGGGGCACTATTCCTCCCACTGATACCAATGATGGGGAACTATTCCTCCCACTGACACCAATGATGGGGCACTATTCCTCCCACTGATACCAATGATGGGGCACTATTCCTCCCACTGACACCAATGATGGGGAACTATTCCTCCCACTGACACCAATGATGGGGCACTATTCCTCCCACTGATACCAATGATGGGGCACTATTCCGCCCACTGATACCAATGATGGGACACTATTCCGCCAACTGACACCAATGATGGGGCACTATTCCTCCCACTGACACCAATGATGGGGCACTATTCCTCCCACTGATACCAATGATGGGACACTATTCCTCCCACTGACACCAATGATGGGGCACTATTCCGCCCACTGACACCAATGATGGGGCACTATTCCTCCCACTGACACCAATGATGGGGCAATATTCCTCCCACTGACACCAATGATGGGGCACTATTCCTCCCACTGACACCAATGATGGGGCACTATTCTTCCCACTGACACCAATGATGGGGCACTATTCCTCCCACTAATACCAATGATGGGGCACTATTCCTCCCACTGACACCAATGATGGGGCACTATTCCTCCCACTGACACCAATGATTGGGCACTATTCCTCCCACTGACACCAATGATGGGGCACTATTCCTCCCACCGACACCAATGATGGGGCACTATTCCTCCCACTGACACCAATGATGGGGCACTATTCCTCCCACTGATACCAATGATGGGGCACTATTCCTCCCACTGACACCAAAGATGGGACACTATTCCTCCCACTGACGCCAGTGATGGGGCACTATTCCTCCCACTGACACCAATGATGGGGCAGTATTCCTTCCACTGACACCAATGATGGGGCACTATTCCTCCCACTGACACCAATGATGGGGCACTATTCCTCCCACTGACACCAATGATGGGGCACTATTCCTCCCACTGACGCCAAAGATGGGACACTATTCCTCCCACTGACGCCAGTGATGGGGCACTATTCCTCCCACTGACACCAATGATGGGGCAGTATTCCTTCCACTGACACCAATGATGGGGCACTATTCCTCCCACTGACACCAATGATGGGGCACTATTCCTCCCACTAATACCAATGATGGGGCACTATTCCTCCCACTGACACCAATGATCGGGCACTATTCCTCCCACTGACACCAATGATGGGGCACTATTCCTCCCACTGATACCAATGATGTGGCACTATTCCTCCCACTGACACCAATGATGGGGCACTATTCCTCCCACTGACACCAATGATGGGGCACTATTCCTCTCACTGACACCAATGATGGGGCACTATTCCTCCCACTGATACCAATGATGGGGCACTATTCTTCCCACTGATACCAATGATGGGGCACTATTCCTTCCACTGATACCAATGATGGGGCACTATTCCTCCCACTGACACCATGGATGGGGCACTATTCCTCCCACTGACACCAATGATGGGGCACTATTCCTCCCACTGATACCAATGATGGGGCTCTATTCCTCCCACTGATACCAATGATGGGACACTATTCCTCCCACTGACACCAATGATGGGGCTCTATTCCTCCCACTGATACCAATGATGGGACACTATTCCTCCCACCGACACCAATGATGGGGCACTATTCCTCCCACCGACACCAATGATGGGGCACTATTCCTCCCACTGATACCAATGATGGGGCACTATTCCTCCCACTGACACCAATGACGGGGCACTATTCCTCCCACTGATACCAATGATGGGGCACTATTCCTTCCACTGACACCAATGATGGGGCACTATTCCTCCCACTGACACCAATGATGGGGCACTATTCCTCCCACTGACACCAATGATGGGGCACTATTCCTCCCACTGACACCAATGATGGGGCACTATTCCTCCCACTGATACCAATGATGGGGCACTATTCCTCCCACTGACACCAATGACGGGGCACTATTCCTCCCACTGATACCAATGACGGGGCACTATTCCTTCCACTGACACCAATGATGGGGCACTATTCCTCCCACTGACACCAATGATGGGGCGCTATTCCTCCCACTGATACCAATGATGGGGCACTATTCCTCCCACTGACACCAATGATGGGACACTATTCCTCCCACTGACACCAATGATGGGGCACTATTCCTCCCACTGACACCAATGATGGGACACTATTCCTCCCACTGACATCAATGATGGGGCACTATTCCTCCCACTGACGCCAAAGATGGGACACTATTCCTCCCACTGATACCAATGATGGGGCACTATTCCTTCCACTGACACCAATGATGGGGCACTATTCCTCCCACTGATACCAATGATGGGGCACTATTCCTTCCACTGACACCAATGATGGGGCACTATTCCTCCCACTGACACCAATGATGGGGCACTATTTCCCCCACTGACACCAATGATGGGACACTATTCCTCCCACTGACACCAACAATGGGGTACTATTACTTCTCCTACTGACCACACTATGTAACTGACCACCAACCCATGAAGCCATGTTTATTCTCACTGATGCTGGACCCTGGAAAGTTTCTACCCCCACTGGCCACAATCAGCCCCCCTAATGTCTGAAGGACAGTACACTGGGTCTTTGTTTGATAAGTCTTGAGGCCCCCGCCATAAGAGATAATGCTTCACTTTATGACAACATAGGGGCTTGTTGAACCTTTTATCATGTCAGGGGGGTTTTACATTCCTATACAAGTCTACGGGAGGAAAAAACCCCACATGAAGCAGGTACAGGAAGACGTCAACTGCAGGACAGATAGAATGGACATTGAAATCTGAATGAGCTCTCAAGCATTTCAAACTGAAGCCATCAACAGGAGCTCCGAACTCCTCAGCAGAGGTCCTACAAGTAGAATTTCCGGCTCTTACAAATGGCCATTCCAGCCTGGTGCTGGCCCTTGAAAGTGGTATCAAAGCTCAGCTCACATGTGCATTTAAAGGGCCGTGTGGTGTGGCACACCGCAAAGACTTTGTGCAATGTTCAGGCAGTAGGCACTCACAAAAGACCCTTCCCTTACCCAATTAGGAGAGTGATTGGACAACTAATGGAACGTTGTCAGAACAACATGCTTTTCAGAATTTACCAGCCATCTGAACCCAACCTCACCATCCACCCTGCAGTCCCTCATTGCCCTGTGAATCCAGCCTCAGTATCCACTTCATGGTCCCTCACTGCCATGTGAATCCAGTCTTAGCATCCACTCCATGGTTCATCAATGCCATGTGATTTCAGCCTCAGCATCTACCCAATGGTCCCTTACTGCTGGGTGAATCCAGCCTTAGCTTCCACTTTGTGGTCCCTCATTGCCAGGTGAATCCAGCCTCAGCATCCATCCTACGGTCCCTCATTGTGAATCCAGCCTCAGCATCCATCCTACGGTCCCTCATTGTGAATCCAGCCTCAGCATCCATCCTACGGTCCCTCATTGTGAATCCAGCCTCAGCATCCATCCTACGGTCCCTCATTGTGAATCCAGCCTCAGTATCCACTTCATGGTCCCTCACTCCCATGTGAATCCAGTCTTAGCATCCACCCCATGGTTCATCAATGCCATGTGATTCCAGCCTCAGCATCCACCCAATGGTCCCTTACTGCATCCATCCTACGGTAACTCATTGTGAATCCAGCCTTAGCATCCACTTCATGGTCCCCCACTGTGAATCCAGCCTCAGCAACCACCCCATGGTCCCTCACTGCCATGTAAATCCAGTCTTAGCATCCACTTCATGGTTCCTCACTGCCATATGATTCCAGCCTCAGCATCCACGCAAGGGTCCCTTACTGCTGGGTGAATCCAGCCTTAGCTTCCACTTCGTGGTCCCTCATTGCTGGGTGAATTCAGCCTCAGCATCCATCCTACGGTCCCTCACTGTGAATCCAGCCTCAGCAACCACACCATGGCTCTTCAGTGCTGTCTCAACATTCATCCCATGGTCCCTCACTGCCATGTAAATCCACTCTTAGCATCCAGCCCATGGTTCACATATGCCATGTAATTCCAGCCTCAGCATCCACCCCACGGTCCCTCTTTATCAGGTGAATCCAGCCTCAGCAACCACCCCATGGCTCTTCAGTGCTGTGTGAACCCAGTCTCAACATTCACCCCGCAGTTGCTCACTGCCAGGTGAATCCAGCCTCAGCATTCATCCTACGGTCCCTCACTGTGAATCCAGCCTCAGCATCCATCCTACGGTCCCTCACTGTGACTCCAGCCTCAGCATCCATCCTACGGTCCCTCACTGTGACTCCAGCCTCAGCATCCATCCTACGGTCCCTCACTGTGACTCCAGCCTCAGCATCCATCCTACGGTCCCTCACTGTGACTCCAGCCTCAGCATCCATCCTACGGTCCCTCACTGTGACTCCAGCCTCAGCATCCATCCTACGGTCCCTCACTGTGACTCCAGCCTCAGCATCCATCCTACGGTCCCTCACTGTGAATGCAGCCTCAGCATCCATCCTACGGTCCCTCACTGTGACTCCAGCCTCAGCATCCATCCTACGGTCCCTCACTGTGAATGCAGCCTCAGCAACCACCCCATGGTCCCTCACTGTCCTGTTTTATATATAGTCTCGGCCCATGAAACAGAAGACATCATACAGAGCGCTCTTCAGAAACCTCCTTATTCTAATAACTATTACCTAAAAAGAAAAAAAATAAAACTTTCTCCACTTTAAATTTTTATGTTTAGAAAAATATCAGATTAAAAAAAAAAAATATTGATAAACATTTTCCATGAAATGTATAAAAATAGAAATGCCAGTCACAATCCAACGTGGTTTCCTAAGTGCCGCCCGGACCCGCCCGGACCCGCCATCAGCAGCCGGGGTCATTTGGTGGGTCCGGCGGCCGACTCGCTAGAGATTCTGTTCATCTAATCTTCACACACAGGAAGGAAGGAAGACCCGTCACCTTGAAATAAAGTTCCCTCAAAGTTTTCTGTTGGCTCTCAGGTTGGCTTTGCCCGTCCAGACCCCGTCGCAGCCAGTAGATCCGTGAAAATAGACCGGGAAATAAATAGACCGAATCTGCAATAAATAGTCACACTAAACAACGTTCCGCTTGTCTCAGCGTGCGTCACGCACAAGATGGAGGCTGGAATCCGCGGTAAAGGTGGTCATTGGAGGTCTTGATGGTCTCAGCGCTGCCCCCTTCACGACTTTGTAGTTACTCGAGGGATGAGGAATTGCTGGGAAGTCGATGTCCTGCAAAGAGGGGAAAAACATCAATTATTCGGCTGAAAGAAGAAGAAATGATAATCAGAGCAAATACTGGCACCAAGTCCGGAACAGTCTGGTGGTGGGTGGCGATGGTTGGGGTGACTTTAACTGGGGGGTCCGTATGGCACTAAGGGCAAGCTCCAAACAGTACTGTAGCAGACTCTGTGTTAATGAGAGAAGGAGAAGATGGAACGCACGCAGGAGCGCAACGTCGGCGTGATGACGTCAGTGGACCAAAATGCAATGCGATGCGTTTCGGAGCATGCGCTGGCCTGAAGTGGCGGAAGGGCGCTCCTTTGTCAAGCAGCTCGACAAAGGAGCGCGCTTCCGCCACTTCGGGCCAGCGCATGCTCTGAAATGTGTCAAGCAGCTCGACAAAGGAGCGCGCTTCCGCTACTTCGGGCCAGCGCATGCTCCGTGACGCATCAAGCAGCTCGACAAAGGAGCGCGCTTCCGCCACTTCGGGCCAGCGCATGCTCCGTGACGCATCAAGCAGCTCGACAAAGGAGCGCGCTTCCGCCACTTCGGGCCAGCGCATGCTGCGAGACGCATCAAGCAGCTCGACAAAGGAGCGCGATTCCGCTACTTCGGGCCAGCGCATGCTCCGAGACGTGTCAAGCAGCTCAACAAAGGAGCGCGCTAACGCCACTTCGGGCCAGCGCATGCTCTGAAATGCTTCACGTTGCATCTTGGTCCACTGACGTCATCACGCCCATGCCGACGTTGCGCTCCAGCGTGCATTCCATCTGGCATTGAGGAGTACGTGCACACCAGCTGGCTGCACAGCTGTCTCCCTCCAGCCACCACGCTGCTCCAGCGGGACGCTGCACTTAGAGGTGCTTCTTCTTTTCTCATCAATTATTCAGTTTTTCTCACCTATCCCTAAAAAGAACCCCGCCGAATACATCTGAACCGAGAATATAACACCCTCATCCTTATTTAGCCAGTGAAGTCCTGCATCCTGGTCCCCAGTCACTTGCGTACTGATGCAAATATCAGAATGGGAGGGCGTAGCCCACCCCAGCACCCCCCTAGATCCAGTCATGGTGTCAGCTGCAGGGCTACAAGATCCTGCATGACCTGCCCGATCCCCGGCTGACCGTTGTCACTGCTGGCTCGCAGGGCATGCTGGGAATTGTAGTTGAACAAAACCAGAATCTCTAGCAGTAGCCCCTCCCCCTCCCATGTCTGCTCAGTCCTGTCACCGCGGGAAGGAAGAGAACAATGGCGGACTATCGCTGAGAAAACTTACATTTCCAGATGGTCATTCGGGGCGCTGAAAGAGAAGAAAGAAAGACGTCATTACGCCGCTCGGGACCAACTCAGAAAGCAAAGTCTTGGTTTGTGATTCTCATAATGCGGTCAGTAAAGAATACATGTGTGTAGTGCGAGGAGCATGCTGACAGGAGGAGAGAGCAGAGTGACAGGGATGAACTCATACGTCTACCGCTTCTCTTTCACTGTCCAATCACAGGCTGGGGGGAGGGACAAGACCTGTAAGCGTCATTATACTGCAGCACAGGAGAAAAAAAATTGCATCTCCTCTGCCACACAAGCCTTAAGTTGTCATGCGATTTGAGCACTCAAGTTGCACTCTATTGTCATCAATGGAACCGTCAGAGTCGCCCCGATTTTGGCAGTAGTTCCTGCACTATTTTCCTCGATTTCAGGTGCGACTAGCATTGACAGCAGCGCACGAAGTCGCACAGAGGCACATGAAATGATCCGTCGCTTTGAAATCGTGCTACGTCAAGTGAAGGAGAACAATTCAATGTCGCATTCAGTGTGAACCCGGGCTGACCCTGACATGCCACTCTAGACACAGAAAGGTTCCTGCGCTACTTTGATGCAACTTCAATGCTCCTCGAGTACCAGAGAGTGTAAAGTCGCATCAAAGTTGAACAACATGAACAGAACTGTCATACTTTCCTATTAGCCCCCCCCCAAAAAAAATGCAAAGCACGCCGTATTGTGCGACTATGGACAAGTCGCATCAAAATCGCATCAAAGTTGCACTACACGAACAGAATACTTTCCTACTAGCCAAATAAAAAAGCGAAACGCGTCAAAAACACAACGCGTGTTCAAAAATGCAAAGCGCGCCGTTTTGTGCGACTATGGACACATTAAGGTTCCTGCACTACTTTAATGCGACTTCGATGCTCCTCGAGCACCAGGGAATGTAAAGTCGCATCAAAGTCGCGCTACATGAACAGAACACTTTCCTACAAGCCAAATAAAAAAAGTGAAACGCGCCAAAAGCACAACGCGTGTTCAAAAATGCAAAGCGCATCGCAAAACGTGCTGGAAAAACGCATTGACCGAAAACCTACATAGATGTGAACCGGAGCTCAATCTCAGACCCGGATGGACAGGAGTAGCAGCTTCCATCTGTGTATGGTGTGTGGTGATTGGTCAGGAGTCTGGCTCAGGCGATTGGTCGGGAGTCATCCTCAGGCGATTGGTCGGGGGTCATCCTCAGGCGATTGGTCGGGGGTCATCCTCAGGCGATTGGTCGGGGGTCATCCTCAGGCGATTGGTCGGGGGTCATCCTCAGGCGATTGGTCGGGGGTCATCCTCAGGTGATTGGTCGGGGGTCATCCTAAGACAATTGGTCGGGAGTCTGGCTAAGGCGATTGGTCGGGAATCTGGTTTAGGCGATTGGTCGGGAGTCTGGCTCAGGCGATTGGTCGGGAGTCTGGCTAAGGCGATTGGTCGGGAGTCTGGCTCAGGCGATTGGTCGGGGGTCATCCTCAGGCGATTGGTCGGGAGTCTGGCTCAGGCGATTGGTCGGGAGTCTGGCTAAGGCGATTGGTCGGGAGTCTGGCTAAGGCGATTGGTCGGGAGTCTGGCTAAGGCGATTGGTCGGGAATCTGGTTTAGGCGATTGGTCGGGGGTCATCCTCAGGCAATTGGTCGAGAGTCTGGCTCAGGCGATTGGTCGGGAGTCTGGCTCAGGCGATTGGTCGGGAGTCGTCCTCAGGCGATTGGTCGGGAGTCTGGCTCAGGCGATTGGTCGGGAGTCGTCCTCAGGCGATTGGTCGGGAGTCGTCCTCAGGCGATTGGTCGGGAGTCTGGCTCAGGTGATTGGTCGGGAGTCTGGCTCAGGTGATTGATGGATGTCGGTGGAGAATCTTACTCGTAGACGTCGGAGGTTTTCATCCTGCGGTAGTATTTGGCCAACTTCACAGACAGGATGATGCTGGGGATGAAGAAGATGGTGCACCAGCCGAGGCTGAACCAATACGCGTTCTGGAATCGAGAGAACATCCACAGATGAAGAGACCACATTTTATGCCATGTTTTGTTTACAAGTTTAATTCCGTATTTTTTTTTTTGCTAGAAAATGACTTCTAACCCCCAAATATTATATATTTTTTAATTTAGCAAAGACCCCAGAGAATGAAACGGCGATCGTTGAAAACTTTTTTTTTTCGGCTGTTTATTTTTATTTTTTTTCTAAAAATACACTTAAATGAATAAAAAAATTTTTTTTTTATATAAATATAATATATATAAATAATATAATTATATAAATAAAAAAAAACAAAACACAATATATGCCGCAAGTTTTTATATATCGACTGCATGTCGAAATGTGTTTTTTATATATTATAAAATATATGAAAAATATTTTTACAAATATATATTTTTTAAATATATTCTTCAGATTTTTTTAACATATAAAAAAGTCAATTTAGAATATCGTATATATTCACATATATTTGTAAATGCATTAAAAAAATGGAGATATGTATTTTTAAAGACATACAGTATATTTGGAAATGTATTTTTAAAAATATTTTTCATATATTTTGTAATAAAAATGTATTTCAACATACAGTGTATATATATATATATTTATTGAAATATATTGAATGCGGCCAAAATTGTAGTATTTCAAATATATGTCAAATATATTTTTCTTCCATGTGGGGGGGGGGGGATTCTTTACTCACGTATGCGTTCACTTCAGCGTGCGAGCACGGAGGGATGGGGAGCACTTTAATTTTTTTTTCTTATTTATTTTATTTTTACACAGTCCCTTTTATTTTTTTTCTATCACTTTTATTCCTATTACAAGGAACGTAAACATCCCTTGTAACAGAAATAAGCGTGACAGATCCTCTTTAAAGCAGAGATCTGTGATCAAAAAAGACCCCAAATCTCTCCTTTACCATCAAGCGCAAACGATCGAAAAAACTTTTTTTTAACCTTTTGCTTTAAAAAAGAAAAAAAAAAATATTTACATCTGTCCCGGAACCGGAAGTGACGTCATGACGTCACTCTGGTCCTCCAACACCATGGAAGCGATCAGAGTCTGTAGATCACGGGTGTCAAACTGGTGGCCCCTCCAGCTGTTGCCAAACCACAAGTCCCATGAGGCATTGCAAGAGTGACAGTTACAAGCATGACTCCCACAGGCAGAGGCATGATGGGACTTGTAGTTTGGGGACAGCCGGAGGGCCGCCAGTTTGATACCCGTGCCGTAGAGTCTCTCATCGCCTCTGTGAGCAGCCGGCTGTACCATCGGATTGTTTCTTGGGAGCACCATTTTTAATGGTGTGCCTGAGAAACACCTGCGATCAGCGGGAGGGGGAGGGGCTGTACGAAGCGGAAGCCTATCAGCAACGATTCAGAGCCAGGACCTGCTGATCAGCTATGTCCAATCACAGCCCAGAGCCCTGCGGTCATCAAGTGGTTAATACAGGTATAGAGCGCCAACAATATACTAAGCGCTTTCCATACTACACATCATTCCCATAAGTCCCTCCCCCGAGGAGCTTCCAATCTGAGTTCCCTATCTCATACACATAATGAGGAGCCAATCACTTACCTGCGTGTCTATGGAGCGTGGAAGGAAACCTATGCAAACTCCATGCAGGTAGTGCCCTGGGCCAAATCCCAGCCAAACACCCCATTGCTGCCAGGCAGGAGTGCTAACCACTGAGCCACTCAAATCAAACAGACTATTCTCTCTCCAGGTTCAACTTTTTTTTTTTTCATGCAGAACAGGAAAATGCTTCATTATGGCCATGAGATGACGCTGATGATCACAAAAAATAAAGACTCATTTCCTAGGATCATCAGCACCAGCTAGTGGTCATAGTGCAGTATTTTCCTGATTCACACTGTAATAAATATTCGACCTGGAGAGAAAGCAGCCCATGAATATTTGCACAGGATGAGTGTACATGCAGCTCCACAGAGGAGTAGCTCTCCACATGTTTTATAAATACGCCCCACGTGTCTGTGTGCCTGTGTGGGGGGGGGCATCGGACTGTTAGTTTGTTGGGGTCAGGGATTGATGAGTGGGATGAGGGTCCGAGGGTCGATGTCATGTGATCATTTACACGTCGTTTTTGTTTACGACAACAAAGTCCGCGCAGCTGACCGGCGGATTAAATGGTCTGTTAAATGCAAAGTGCCAGGATGAACTGGACTGTAACGGGACACATTCCGACCTCGGACCCTCAGCCCCCCCCCCCCCCCGGGGCCACACACCCCTTCGTTCCTGACCCCAGATCAACAAAACAGGAAGTTGTCCCATCATACAGAGAGGAATATATTTGGCAGATAGATTCTGACCGGCATGCAAGGCTGAGGAAACGTCTACAGAGACCCGTCATGTCCAGCATTGGAGTCACTTAAAGGAATAGTCCAACGTGGGTGTATTTATGTTTTGCACACATTGGACTATTCCTTTAAGTAACTCCTTGTAACACTTTGTATCTCTATCTCCCGTCTGATCGATGTTTATAAACAATGTTACTTTGTATCTCTATCTCCGGTCTGATCGATGTTTATAAACAATGTTACTTTGTATCTCTGTCCCCCGTCTGATCGATGTTTATAAACAATGTTACTTTGTATCTCTCCATCTCTCGTCTGATCGATGTTTATAAACAATGTTACTTTGTATCTCTGTCCCCCGTCTGATCGATGTTTATAAACAATGTTACTTTGTATCTCTCTATCTCCCGTCTGATCGATGTTTATAAACAATGTTACTTTGTATCTCTCCATCTCCCGTCTGATCGATGTTTATAAACAATGTTACTTTGTATCTCTATCTCCCGTCTGATCGATGTTTATAAACAATGTTACTTTGTATCTCTATCTCCCGTCTGATCGATGTTTATAAACAATGTTACTTTGTATCTCTCCATCTCCCGTCTGATCGATGTTTATAAACAATGTTACTTTGTATCTCTATCTCCCGTCTGATCGATGTTTATAAACAATGTTACTTTGTATCTCTATCTCCCGTCTGATCGATGTTTATAAACAATGTTACTTTGTATCTCTGTCCCCCGTCTGATCGATGTTTATAAACAATGTTACTTTGTATCTCTATCTCCCGTCTGATCGATGTTTATAAACAATGTTACTTTGTATCTCTCCATCTCTCGTCTGATCGATGTTTATAAACGATGTTACTTTGTATCTCTGTCCCCCGTCTGATCGATGTTTATAAACAATGTTACTTTGTATCTCTATCTCCCGTCTGATCGATGTTTATAAACAATGTTACTTTGTATCTCTATCTCCCGTCTGATCGATGTTTATAAACAATGTTACTTTGTATCTCTCCATCTCTCGTCTGACCGATGTTTATAAACAATGTTACTTTGTATCTCTATCTCCCGTCTGATCGATGTTTATAAACAATGTTACTTTGTATCTCTATCTCCCGTCTGATCGATGTTTATAAACAATGTTACTTTGTATCTCTCCATCTCTCGTCTGATCGATGTTTATAAACGATGTTACTTTGTATCTCTGTCCCCCGTCTGATCGATGTTTATAAACAATGTTACTTTGTATCTCTCTATCTCCCGTCTGATCGATGTTTATAAACAATGTTACTTTGTATCTCTATCTCCCGTCTGATCGATGTTTATAAACAATGTTACTTTATCTCTATCTCCAGAAGGATGGCGCCATCTTTGTTCAGGCATCATCCAGGGTCACCCTTTATTTCCAGAACTGAGATTGACTCAGAAATGACACCATCATGTAAATCCCGGTGCCTGTGCACTTCTTGGCTTTGTTCCCAAATGTTTGACCCAGGTCAAAGCCTCTCACCTTGTGACTTGCTGCAATGAGCAGTCTGATCGCTGGGGGAGGGAAGGCTGAGGAAATGACTCCTCCTCCTTCTACAAAGTTACGATGTACAGTCTGATCAGTGGGGGAGGGGAGACTGAGGAAACGCCTCCTCCTCCTTCTACAAAGTTACAATGTACAGTGTGATCGCCGGGGGAGGGGAGACTGAGGAAATGCCTCCTCCTCCTTCTACAAAGTTACAGTTTCATGTTTCTGTACTTACAAAGGAGTCCACGATGTCCTGACAGACGAGGATTTCCGCCGAGTCCAGAGCGCTGGCGACAGGCTTGCACCGGGCGAGTTGGGTGGTCAGCTGTAGAGGAAGCAGCACAAATGTGATTTCAGATCCGAGAATGAAACAGAAACAACGTATCTATACACATTTCATTGATTCCCAACACACATCTCTGGCTCCCCTATTGGTCGCCTCGGAGGGTGCGAAGCTCCAGGTCACAGTTGCTGGCGAGGCTCATGTAAGATCCTCCCTCCTGCTTGTCGGACTCACCTTTACATCACAATTGGATTTTTCACACACCCTCTGAGCCGGGTGATGGCGGTCTATTCCCCTGGAAGTGTGGAGCCTCTAGTGGCGGAGCAGTGACTGCGCAGGACAACTCCGGATGGAAGGTTAATATTGCAGCAAAGTCGCTTTTTTTAATTTTAAAGGTTTTTCCATTTCTTAATACAAAAATGTAAAAAAAGGTTTTAACCACTAAAAGTCCAGAAGGGCAGTGCAGGGGCGGGTTGCCGTTCATAAACGACGCCCGCATTTTCAGCCTGGGAGCGCGCGGAACTGCGATCTGGTGCCTGCTGTTTCCGACCGCTGTACAGGACCTCTGTGTGAGGTCCCCATCATGTGATCACTGATTGGCCAATCAGTGATCACATGCAAAGTTGTAAGCAAGATGCTACTTCTGACATCATTGCTTACTACGTGTGAAATCTGTGAATGATCACAGAGATCACATGGTACAGGGCTATTCACAACAGCCTTGTACCATGTGACAAGCTGTGACCAATCACAGCTCACACAGTATTTCTCAATGACTGCAAGAATGCAGCCAGAGAGAAGGAGAAATTATTTCTTTTACAGCCTTTATGGGTATAAAAGCAATCAGTGTAAAAAAAAAAAAAAAAAAAAGATCTTCATCACTCCCCCCCCCCCCCCCAAGTAGTACAGTGTCACCATGGTGACACTGTACTGCTAGGGTGACAGTATGTAAAAAAAAAAAAAATAGTAATATAAAAAAATAAAATGAAAATGTAAAACATTTTTTTTTTAATTATAATTTTTGGTTATAAACTAATTTGGGTTATTTTTTTTTTTACTAAAAAGATAATTGAATAAATTTTGGCCCGTGCCTGCGTGGGTTTCCTCCAGGTACTCTGGTTTCCTCCCACACTCCAAAGACATGCTGGGAGGTTATTGGCTCCTGTCTATATTGGCCCTAGTATGTATATGTATGAATGGGCGTTAGGGACCTTAGATTGTACACTCCTCGGGGGCGGAGACTGATGTGAATGTACAATATATATGTAAAGCGCGGCGTAAATTGATGGCGCTATATAAGTACCTGAAATAAATAAAAAATAAATAAATAAATTCAAAGAAAACCAGCGCCATCTAATGGCCATATTAGTGTACTGCGCCCAGCTGTATGATGTACAACATGAGACATTGGAGAACTACTGACACCTAATGGCCACATTTATGTACTACACTAAGCATAATGTGTAATATGTAAAAGAGAACAAAAATCTGTTTGTAATTTATCAACATACACGCTACATTGTTCTTTGTTAGGAGATCAGGTTGTTGCTGGCTATTTAACTATTCAGTTAGGAATAAATGGCTCCATAATATTAAGCTGTCTCTGTACCAGGGGTGGACTGATCATTCGAGCACTCAGGCACTGCCCGAGGGCCCGGGGTCAGTAGGAGGCCCCATGAAATGCCCCTGGTACCTTTTATAGGCTTTTTTGGGTGTGCTTTGAGTGTGGGCAAGGATGCAGGGGCCCCATGATCCCCTATTGCCCGGGGGCCCCATGAGTTGTCAGTCCGCCCCTGCTCTGTACCATAAATCTGTGGTTCTGGATGTGCATCTGGGCCAGTGGTAGTACCTTTCACCTATTTTTGGACGTATTTACTGTGCTAAACATTGTCCAGTTGATTCCTTTATGCAGGCCATACACGGGTCGAATTCCGAATGAATTTTCTTCAGAAAATCGGAACTTTGTGACATTTTGTAACCCGATGGCGCCACCGTTGATTTCGAAATTCTCTCAACCAAGCCTTTCATTTCACCTCCTGTTGCTACAGAAAAAAAATTTCATGGCCCAGAATTTTCTTTTCTTTCCAGGTCACAGTTCTAAAGAAGTGCAGGGACTTCCCTGCGTGTCCCAGGGCACGGGAGTCCGTTCAAATGAGTGGTGGTGGGGGGAAGGGGGGGGGGGTAGTAGCTAGTTAGCCACTTTAATTGCTGTTACGTGAGAGCCGACCCCCAAATCTAAAAAAACAGTAATAGGGTGATGCCTGCAGCTGTAACCACCGAAAGTCAAGTGACGAACGAGATCAGCCTATAGCATGATGTCATAATGGATGAACGCAGTGGGGGTTATTTACTAAAACCGGCGACAACCAATCAGCTTCCGGGTTTTATTTTTAAAGCTTAACCACTTCCAGTCCGGACACTTTCCCCCACTTCCAGTCCGGACACTTTCCCCCCCTTCCAGTCCGGACACTTTCCCCCACTTCCAGTCCGGACACTTTCCCCCCCTTCCAGTCCGGACGCTTTCCCCCTCTTCCAGTCCGGACACTTTCACCCCCTTCCAGTCCGGACCCTTTTCCCCCCTTCCAGTCCAGACACTTTCCCCCCCTTCCAGTCCGGACACTTTTACCCCCTTCCAGTCCGGACCCTTTTCCCCCCTTCCAGTCCAGACACTTTCCCCCCCTTCCAGTCCGGACACTTTCACCCCCTTCCAGTCCGGACACTTTCACCCCCTTCCAGTCCGGACACTTTCACCCCCCTTCCAGTCCGGACACTTTCACCCCCTTCCAGTCCGGACACTTTCACCCCCCTTCCAGTCCGGACACTTTCACCCCCTTCCAGTCCGGACACTTTCATCCCCTTCCACAAGTGACATCTTGCTTACTACTTTGCATGTGATCACTGATTGGCCAATCAGTGATCACATGGTCAGGACCTCGTACAGAGGTCCCGTCCGACGATCGGTGTTCCACTGTGTTCAGAGGACACAGCGGGCACCAGATCGCGGTGCTGCATGCTCCCAGGGAGCGCGCACAAGCAGGGTGCGGGGAGGCCATTTATAAACGGCCACCCGATCCTGGACTGTCACCGTCCGGCGGTTTATACACAACGACCGGCCGAGAGGTGGTTAATGGAACAAGCTGAAGCTAGAAGCTGATTGGCCGCCATGCACGGCTGCACCAGAATCTGAGCACTTCGGTTTGAGATGACATAGGCTGGCCACCTTCTCTGTAAGCTGTATGTGAATTCCCGCCATCACTCACCATGGTCTTTGCCCAGGTAATGTAGGTATCAAAGTACCCCAAGATGGTATTCAGATAATTTAATGTCTCCTGTTGGGAAATGAGGAATACAGGGTCAGTCGGAGCATGAAAATACTTTTCAAAGGTAAAACAATAAATAAATATTTTAACAATTATATTTTTATAGAAGCCATATAGACTTAAAGAATAACTAAACGCATCAATTTACCGGTTTCCCAAACAGATCCATTCAAGGAATGCTGTGAATGATACTGCTGGCTGCTGGGAGGGTATATAGGTCCATTCTTTTTATTACAATAATAGCAGAGGAGGACCTATATACCCTCCCAGTAGCCAGTATCAGGTGGAGACTGATCACTAGAAACTAGCTGCTAGAAGACACCCACCTGCTGGTGGACACTGGAACTACAATCATCCGCCCAGGGAACCACAGTGCCACCAGCAGGTGTCCTCCAGCAGCCAGCAAATTTTAGTAATCAGTCTGTAACTGATAATGGCTGCTAGGAGGGTATATACAGTAGGTCCTTTCTTGTTTTTACAATAATAGCAGAGGAAGACCTATATACCCTCCCAGCAGCCAGCATCCGGCGGAGACTGATTACTAGAAACTGCAGGCTGATGAGTGACACCCACTGGTGGACACTGAAACTACAACCCTCCATTCAGGAAACAACAGGGCCACCAGTAGTTGTCTCACAGCAGCCTTTGGTAATCAATCTCCACCTGATGCTGGATGCTAGTAGGGTATATGGGTCCTGTCTTGTTATTACAATAATATCAGAGGAGGAGCTATACACCCTCCCAGCAGCCAGCATCTGGTGAGGACTGATTAATAGAAACTGCAGGCTGATGAGGGACACCCACTGGTGGACACTAGAACTACAACACTCTGTCCAGGAAACCATAGTACCACCAGCAGTTGTCTCACAGCAGCCAGCAGTTTCTAGTAATCAATCTCCACCCGATGCTGGATGCTAGTAGGGTATATAGGTCCTCCCTTGATATAACAATAACAGCAGAGGAGAACCTATATACTCTCCCAGCAGCCAGCATCAGGTGGAGACTGATTACTAGAAACTGCTGGCTGATGGGAGACACCCACTGGTGGACACTAGATAATAGCAGAGGAGGACCTATATACTCTCCCAGCAGCCAGCATCCTGTGAAGACTGATTACTAGAAACTGCAGGCTGATCGGAGAAACCCACTTGTGGACACTAGAACTACAACGCTCTGTCCAGGAAACCATAGTACCACCAGCAGTTGTCTCACAGCAGCCAGCAGCTTTTAGTAATCAATCTCCACCCGATGCTGGATGCTAATAGGGTATATAAGTCCTTTCTTGTTATTACAATGATATCAGAGGAGGACCTATATACCCTCCCAGCAGCCAGCATCAAGTGGAGACTGATTACTAGAAATTGCTGGCTGATGGGAGACATTCATTGGAGGACACTGAAACTACAACCTACCACTCTGGGAAGCACAGCGCCACCTGCAGGTAATTTGGGTCCTGACTATCTCTGAGATTGAACACAGATAGGTATATAGGTCCTTTTTGTTAAAATAATAACAGAGGAGGACCTATATATCCTCCCAGCAGCCAGTATCAGGTGTAAACTGATCACTAGAAACTGCTAGAAGACACCTGCTGGTGGACACTAGAACTACAATCATCCATCCAGGGAAATACAGTGCCACCAGCAGGTGTCCTCCAGCAGTCAGCAGATTTTAGTAATCAGTCTCTACCTGATGCTGGCTGCTGGGAGGGTATATAGGTCTTTCTCTGCTATATATCCTGCCAGCATCAGGTGGAGACTGGTTTCTAGAATCTGCTGTCTGCTGGGAGACACCTGCTGGTGGACACTGGAACTACAACCTTCCACTCTGAGAAGCACAGTGGCACCAGCAGGTGATTCAGGTCCTGACAAGCCCTAAGATTGAACGCAGACTAGGGAGACTCATACAGAACCTGTACACATGTAGATTAGCATGTCTATGCATACAGCTGCCGCCTGTCATTGATTTGTGAAGGCTGACTAGTGGCAACTATACACTGCACCAATCACTGCCAGCAGAGGGGAAATGCCCATATTGTATACATTGCGGCCATTTGTAACGATCTGCATGGTCTTCTATCCGTCCGCCCCTCCCCCCAGAAATACTTACATTCTTCACTATTGAAACCACTTTAGTGTCCATGTAGGTCTGCGCGGCATTAATATCTGCGAGAGTCTTATTCAGGGTGGCCTGTATGTGAGATAGAAAAAAAGACACAAAATGTGAGAGTTCCTGCATATATAATGAGCACAAATATATTGTCATAGTGCCCCTCCCCCCTTCCGTCATGGCAAATTTAATGGAGTTGACAGGCGGTACTGCCCTGTAGAAGGGTTGTGTGTGTCTGTGTATTGCAGTAATTCACGCAATTCGGCACACATTCCTGCAATCAGGGCCGGTGCTTCCGCTAGGCAGACGCCTAGGGTGCATTGCCACCTAGGGGCACCTGGGCGCAGCACAGGCCGTCACTCTCTCTGTGTGGCCTATGGACCTCTTGTATGAATTCTTCATTTTTCTGCAGAATCCCCTTTCCTTATACACAGGGAAAGATGGTATCTTCCACACACATGACATATGTCCACACACATGACCATTTAGTACATATCTACGCACATGACAGTATTCCGTGTAGCAGTGAAGTGTCGTCTCCCCCTGGGATGGGAATTGAGGACATTCGCCCAGGACCCCGGGCGGTCAGTAGTCTCTGATTGGAGGATTGGTCTGTACACACACTGGCACACACGATCCTCTGGCTAGTGCCCAGCGCTGGCTCCTCCTTCTTCTAGGCAGGGGTGTTTTTTGGTTGCAGGGTTAACCCTATGTGAGTAGGATGATTAGGGCCCAATGTGTATAAGAGGGAAGCGGTGTAGTACTGGCTCCTCACTGAGAGCCACAGCTGAACTCCGCACCCCGGCAGGAGCCATCAGAGGTGAGCCGAGCCTAGGAGGATGGCAGGTCATGAAAGTGAAGGGAGGAGGGGGGGGGGGTCGGACAATTGTCGGGGTGAGGGAAGCGGATGCTGATTGATCGTGTGGAATACCACCACATCATGAATGATTCTTCAGCTGAGAGGAGGAAGAAAGGACAAAGGAAGATGCCGGGTGTCTGTAGCCAGTGTAGCAGCTGAGCTCCTTCTAGTGTTCCTCTCAGACTCAGTCCCTTACTGCAAAGCGGCTGCTGATCACTGTGAATTTTTGTAACTCTGTCTTTTTTTTTTGTTTCTCTGTCTGATTGGTTAATATAGTTACTTTATATCTGGTCAATATATATTTTGTCTTTAATATTGGTGCTGGAGGCATCTTATGACAATTATTTTTGCAAATTAAAAGAAATTTAGCCATTTCATTGATTTAATATTCTCTACTGTTTTCCTTTTCTTTTTTTTTGGGGGGGGGGGGGCGCAAGTAGCTGGTCTTGTCTAGCACCAGCCTTGCCTGCAATACACAAAAGTGCACCCAGCGAAGAGGGAATGAATTCACATTCAAAGAGGTCCCAGGGCTAAAATATGCTGAGTTCTAAATCTCTATCTAAATCTCCCCCCTCAGAGTCCCCCTTTACATCAGGTGTTCCCATCAGAGTGCCCCCTTACATCAGGTGTCCCAGTCAGAGTGCCCCCTTACATCAGGTGTCCCAGTCAGAGTGCCCCTTACATCAGGTGTCCCCATCAGAGTGCCCCTTACATCAGGTGTCCCCATCAGAGTGCCCCCTTACATCAGGTGTCTCAGTCAGAGTGCCCCTTACATCAGGTGTCCCCATCAGAGTGCCCCTTACATCAGGTGTCCCCATCAGAGTGCCCCTTACATCAGGTGTCTCAGTCAGAGTGCCCCTTACATCAGGTGTCCCAGTCAGAGTGCCCCCTTACATCAGGTGTCCCAGTTAGAGTGCCCCCTTACATCAGGTGTCCCAGTCAGGGTGCCCCCTTACATCAGGTGTCCCAATCAGAGTGCCCCCTTACATCAGGTGTCCCAGTTAGAGTGCCCCCTTACATCAGGTGTCCCAGTCAGGGTGCCCCCTTACATCAGGTGTCCCAGTCAGTGTGCCCCTTACATCAGGTGTCCCAGTCAGGGTGCCCCCTTACATCAGGTGTCCCAGTCAGAGTGCCCCCTTACATCAGGTGTCCCAAAGTTCCCCTTTACATCAGGTGTCCCCATCAGAGTCCTTCTTTACATCAGGTGTCCCAGTCAGAGTGCCCCCTTACATCAGGTGTCCCAAAGTTCCTCTTTACATCAGGTGTCCACATAAGAGTCCTCCTTTACATCAGGTGTCCCAGTCAGTGTGCCCCTTACATCAGGTGTCCCAATCAGAGTTCCCCTTTACATCAGGTGTCCCAGTCAGAGTGCCCCCTTACATCAGGTGCCCCACAGTTCCCCTTTACATCAGGTGTCCCCATCAGAGTCCTTCTTTACATCAGGTGTCCCAGTCAGAGTGCCCCCTTACATCAGGTGTCCCAGTCAGAGTGCCCCTTACATCAGGTGTCCCAGTCAGAGTGCCCCCTTACATCAGGTGCTCCAAAGTCCCCCTTTATATTAGGTGTCCCAATCACAGTCCCCATTTACATCAGGTGTCCCCATTTGAAAAAAATTTATAATTTTTTTTTTCATACTGTCGCCAGTCAGTGTCCCTGATCACCGCCACACCAGTTATATGATGACCCTGTACTGCACTGGTGACAGTATGTAAAAAAACAAAATAAAAAATTGGGAATTTCTTTTTATATTTCTTCATTTTCAAAAATTATGAGAAAAGAAAACTTACATAGTTACATAGTTAGTCTGGCTGAAAAAAGACAAAAGTCCATCCAGTGCAACCATAGAACTTACAACTTCAGAAATCTCACCATGCATCTTACTAAATACCTCAGACTGTCTACTTTCCAAAAAGGGGTCATTTGGGGGATATCTGTACTGTCCTGACATTTGGGGGATATCTGTACTGTTCTGACATTTGGGGGATATCTGTACTGTCCTGACATTTGGGGGATATCTGTACTGTCCTGACATTTGGGGAATATCTGTACTGTCCTGACATTTGGGGGATATCTGTACCGTCCTGACATTTGGGGGATATCTGTACTGTTCTGACATTTGGGGGATATCTGTACCGTCCTGACATTTGGGGGATATCTGTACCGTCCTGACATTTGGGGGATATCTGTACCGTCCTGACATTTGGGGGGATATCTGTACCGTCCTGACATTTGGGGGATATCTGTACCGTCCTTACATTTGGGGGATATCTGTACTGTCCTGACATTTGGGGGATATCTGTACTGTCCTGACATTTGGGGGATATCTGTACTGTTCTGACATTTGGTGGATATCTGTCCTGTTCTGACATTTGGGGGATATCTGTACTGTGCTGACATTTGGGGGATATCTGTCCTGTCCTGACATTTGGGGGATATCTGTACTGTCTTGACATTTGGGGGATATCTGTCCTGTCCTGACATTTGGGGGATATCTGTACTGTCCTGGCATTTGGGGGATATCAGTACTGTCCTGGCATTTGGGGGATATCAGTACTGTCCTGACATTTGGGGGATATTAGTACTGTCCTGGCATTTGGGGGATATCAGTACTGTCCTGACATTTGGGGGATATCAGTACTGTCCTGACATTTGGGGGATATTAGTACTGTCCTGGCATTTGGGGGGATATCTGTACTGTCCTGGCATTTGGGGGATATCAGTACTGTCCTGGCATTTGGGGGATATCTGTACTGTCCTGGCATTTGGGGGATATCTGTACTGTCCTGACATTTGGGGGATATCTGTACTGTTCTGACATTTGGGGGATATCTGTACTGTTCTGACATTTGGGGGATATCTGTCCTGTTCTGACATTTGGGGGATATCTGTACTGTGCTGACATTTGGGGGATATCTGTACTGTCCTGACATTTGGGGGATATCTGTCCTGTCCTGACATTTGGGGGATATCTGTACTGTCCTGACATTTGGGGGATATCTGTACTGTCCTGACATTTTAGGACCTCAAGAAATGAGATCAGTACGTCAGGATCGATCGATTTTCAGATATATACCAAAGTTTGTAACCTTCCTGCAGACTAAATAATAAACACTGATTTGAAATGTAGCAGTATACATTTTGGCCTAAATTCATGAAGAAGGAATATTTATTTGCAAAATTTTTAGAACAGAAACAAAGAAAAACACATTTTATTTCAATATTCACGACATTTTTTCATTTATTTCGAAAAAAAAAAGTGGTGAATAAATAGCACCGCGAAAATGATAAAAATGTAATATGGGTACAGTGTTGCATGACCGCGTAATTGTTATTCAAAGTGCGCTGAAAGCTGGAAACTGGCTTGGGCAGGAAGGGGTGCAAGTGGCCGGTATTGAAGTGGTTAAAAGCCTTTACAGGTTACAAAGGAGGTCTGGAGCTAAAATTATTTCCCTCGCTCTGGCATCCGCGGCGATACCTCACATGTGTGGTGCGATCGCCATTTACCTATGTATGAGGTACCTATGCATGCGTTCGCATTTTGCGCACGACAGCCATCAAACTAGCATTTTCAGGAATGGAAGTAACCTGGTCTCTCAGGAGGTACATGGCACACTTACCGGCAGCGTTGCGGTTGTGGTTTGCAGACCGACGATACTCTTATTAATACTTTTCTGGAAGATAAAAAGAGACGTTATTGATACAAAAATCTCTCTACAACCAGAAATATCCGAAGCAAGCCAGTCACTTTCCTCCCTACGGACAATAGGATGATATCTGTACAACATTCCAGGAATACCAACAGAGTTTTTTTTTTTTTTTTATTGAATTTTATTCTGAATACTATGGGACCCATTTATAGAACATTCCTTGCCTGAATGTCGGAAGCTAGTCGTGAAAGCTGAACAAAACGTCACCGTAATTTTCCCAAGCGATTAATACGAGTCGTCATCTCCATCTAGTGGCCAAAATGATGTACAGCCTTCTGAAATCACTCGGAAAAAAACTATACCGCATTTTGGTCAATTATTTATTTCAGGTACTTGTATAGCGCCGTTCATTTACGCCGCGCTTTACATATATATTGTACATTCACATCAGTCCCTAACCCTCAAGGGGTGTACAATCTAAGGTCCCTAACCCTCAAGGGGTGTACAATCTAAGGTCCCTAACCCTCAAGGGGTGTACAATCTAAGGTCCCTAACCCTCAAGGGGAGTACAATCTAAGGTCCCTAACCCTCAAGGGCAGTACAATCTAAGGTCCCCAACCCTCAAGGGGTGTACAATCTAAGGTCCCTAACCCTCAAGGGCAGTACAATCTAAGGTCCCCAACCCTCAAGGGGTGTACAATCTAAGGTCCCTAACCCTCAAGGGGTGTACAATCTAAGGTCCCTAACCCTCAAGAGGTGTACAATCTAAGGTCCCTAACCCTCAAGGGGTGTACAATCTAAGGTCCCTAACCCTCAAGGGGTGTACAATCTAAGGTCCCTAACCCTCAAGGGCAGTACAATCTAAGGTCCCTAACCCTCAAGGGCAGTACAATCTAAGGTCCCTAACCCTCAAGGGGTGTACAATCTAAGGTCCCTAACCCTCAAGGGGTGTACAATCTAAGGTCCCTAACCCTCAAGGGGCGTACAATCTAAGGTCCCTAACCCTCAAGGGGTGTACAATCTAAGGTCCCTAACCCTCAAGGGGAGTACAATCTAATGTCCCTAACCCTCAAGAGGCGTACAATCTAAGGTCCCAACTCTCAAGGGGCATACAATCTAAGGTCCCTAACCCTCAAGGGGCATACAATCTAAGGTCCCTAACCTTTAAGGGGTGTACAATCTAAGGTTCCTGACCCTCAAGGGGCGTATAACCTAAGGTCCCTAACCCTCAAGGGGCGTATAACCTAAGGTCCCTAACCCTCAAGGGGCAAGCAATCTAAGGTCCCTAACCCTCAAGGGGAGTACAATCTAAGGTCCCTAACCCTCAAGGGGTGTACAATCTAAGGTTCCTAACCCTCAAGGGGTGTACAATCTAAGGTCCCTAACCCTCAAGGGGTGTACAATCTAAGGTCCCTAACCCTCAAGGGGCGTACAGTCTAAGGTCCCTAACCCTCAAGGGGCGTGCAATCTAAGGTCCCTAACCCTCAAGGGGTGTACAATCTAAGGTCCCTAACCCTCAAGGGGCGTACAGTCTAAGGTCCCTAACCCTCAAGGGGCGTACAGCCTAAGGTCCCTAACCCTCAAGGGGTGTACAATCTAAGGTCCCTAACCCTCAAGGGGCGTACAGTCTAAGGTCCCTAACCCTCAAGGGGCGTACAGCCTAAGGTCCCTAACCCTCAAGGGGTGTACAATCTAAGGTCCCTAACCCTCAAGGGGCGTGCAATCTAAGGTCCCTAACCCTCAAGGGGTGTACAATCTAAGGTCCCTAACCCTCAAGGGGCGTACAGTCTAAGGTCCCTAACCCTCAAGGGGTGTACAATCTAAGGTCTCTAACCCTCAAGGGGTGTACAGTCTAAGGTCCCTAACCCTCAAGGGGCGTGCAATCTAAGGTCTCTAACCCTCAAGAGATGTACAATCTAAGGTCTCAACTTTCAAGGGGCGTACAATCTAAGGTTTCAACTTTCAAGGGGCATACAATCTAAGGTCCCTAACCCTCAAGGGGTGTACAATCTAAGGTCCCTAACCCTCAAGGGGTGTACAATCTAAGGTCCCTAACCTTCAAGGGGCGTACAATCTAAGGTCCCTAACCCTCAAGGGGCGTAAAATCTAAGGTCCCTAACCCTCAAGGGGCGTACAATCTAAGGTCCCTAACTGACATTCATACATACACATACTAGGGACAATTTAGACAGGAGCCAATTCACCTACCAGCATGTCTTTGGAGTGTGGGAGGAAACCGGAGTACCCGGAGGAAACACACGCAGGCACAGGGAGAACATGCAAAAAACTCCAGGCAGGTGGTGTCATGGTTGGGAATCGAACCAACGACCTGAGTACGGCCAGGCGGAAGTGCTAACTATTTAGCTACTGTACTGCCCAATAGATGGAGGTGATGGCACAGAAATGAATCTTCTATAAAAACGACGGCGACATTTTATTCAGACATTTTTTTGCTGCTGAATGTATTATAAATAAATACTATATAATATAAATCGACCTCTAAGGCTGCATTTGCACTTGAGCGTAGCAAATTTGAGCATTTTTATGGCGCGGTTTTGCGAGGGGCGCAGTTTGGCATGCTCTCCCTGGGCTCTAAATGACCTTGTCCCGGCACTGATACCAAGAATAGGTCTAGAAATTAAATGTTTAGAAGGAAAAAAACTAAATGATATGAAAATGAACTTATAACCCCCCCCCCCCCAGGAGCGGACTGACCATTCGAACACTCAGGCACTGCCCGGGGGCCCAGGGTCAGTAGGGGGCCCCATGAAATGCCCCTGGTACCTTTTATAGGCTTTTTTGGGTGTGCTTTGAGTGTGGGCATGGACACAGGGGCCCCATGATCCCTATTGCCCGGGGGCCCCATGAGTTGTCAGTCCGCCCCTGCCCCCCCCCATAACAGGCCCCTCCCCTACAAACAAGTTCCTTTGATGACCCAGAAATTCAGGAGAGTCCATGAAGAACCGTTATCGATACATTACGAAACACTTACCACTTGCGGGAGGAGATTGGCATCTATGGAGGCCTGGATAGTCAGTAGAGTGTCAGCTTCGCTGGTCAGTTCAGCTTTAGCCGAGTTGGAACTCGGAAGATTGTTCTGTTACACAAAAAGTCGATATTCAGTATCACAATACTACAATACACATTGACATCATAAAGGGACATTGAAGCTCCTAGTTGCCTTTAACCAGTTGCCATCCCCGCCCCCCCCCATAGCAGATTTGCATTTCTGGGTAGGGTACGTGCACGCCCAACCCGCACTGCCATTGGCGGCTACGGATGTCAATCAACGGAGATTCTCCACCGCCATGTGACACAATACAGATCTCTCTCCTGCCAGCAAGGACATGCTGCTTTGTATCTCTCCTAGTAAAACACACCCAGCACACAGTTAACCCTTTGATCGCCCCTCATGTTAACCCCTTCCTTCCCAGTGCCATTAGTACAGTGTCAGGGCTTTTTATTAGCGCTGATCACTGTATTGGTGTCACTGGGGATGTCAGTGACCGACTCCCCCACCCCAGTATCAGAATGTCCCGCTATAAGTCATTGATCGCCGCCATTACTAGTAAAAAAAAAAAAATCCCATTATCTATACCGCCATTTTTAAACGCTATGACTTTCACGTAAAACAATTAATTTGCACGTATTGGGATTTTTTTTTTTAGCGAAGACACGGAGCAGAATACATTTTGGCTGAAATTTATGAGGAAATTTGATTTTTTACATTTTTTTACTGGACGTGTTTAATAGCAAAAAGTCAAAAATATATAAATATTTTTTTAAATCGTCTTTTTTTTTGTTTATAGCACAAAAAATTAAAAAACGCACAGGCGATCAAATACCACCAAAAGAAAAACTCTATTTGTGGGAAGAAAGGACGTCAATTTAATTTGCGTGCAGTGTTGCATGACCGCGCAATTGTCAGTTAAAGTAATGCACAAAAAATGGCCCGGTCAGGAAGGGGGTAAATCCTCTGGAGGGGGAGGGGTTAGACACTTGTTTACTAAGGTATGTTTATAAACGGCATGGAAGACAAGGAGGTAAATCAAGATCATGGCGGCTGCTGCGAGATTGGTAGCGGCTTTAAGACCCAGCGAAGGTCTTTCTGATAAAAGTGGCCTTTTGCAAATGTCGCAAGAACAGGAAAATACCAACTGGTCTCCCAGAAATCCAGTGAGTTTTGTACTTCCTGTTGGAGCTGACAACGCTGACTCTGCTGGACTGGAGCAACATTGTCAACCCCGCCCACTGGCTTACAGAACTCCACCTATTCCCCCCCCCCCCCCGTCTTCTACATCCATAAAATAATTTATTTCCTGAAAAAACAATTCTGCTTCTTTGACTCCCAAGAACCTGCACACAGCCTGTGGGTAGGGAAAGGGCTCTCGGGAGATGTGGTTCTGGGGGATGTACCTAGGTCTATAGGCACTGGCATAGGGCACCCTACAGAGCCCTCCTCCCGGAATGGTTGTAATGGAAGCATTACAGGAACAAAGGGAGAGGATATGATACAGCGAGGAGGGGGGGGGGGGAGGGGGGGGTTTGGGGCTGGTGGTGATCAGAGAACTCTTTGCATTTTCTCAAAGAATGCAAAGCCTATACATCAGAGGCCCCCCCATATCAACACTGCACATACATCAGAAGCCCCCCCCCATATCAACACTGCACATACATCAGAGCCCCCCCCCCATATCAACACTGCACATACATCAGAGGCCCCCCATATCAACACTGCACATACATCAGAGGCCCCCCATATCAACACTGCACATACATCAGAGGCCCCCCCCCCCATATCAACACTGCACGTACATCAGAGACCCCCTCCTCATATCAACACTGCACATACATCAGAGGCCCCCCCATATCAACACTGCACATACACCAGAGGCCCCCCCATATCAACACTGCACATACATCAGAGGCCCCCCCCATATCAACACTGCACATACATCAGAGGCCCCCCCCATATCAACACTGCACATACATCAGAGGCCCCCCCATATCAACACTGCACATACACCAGAGGCCCCCCCATATCAACACTGCACATACATCAGAGGCCCCCCCCATATCAACACTGCACATACATCAGAGGCCCCCCCATATCAACACTGCACATACACCAGAGGCCCCCCCATATCAACACTGCACATACATCAGAGGCCCCCCCCCATATCAACACTGCACATACATCAGAGGCCCCCCCCCATATCAACACTGCACATACATCAGAGGCCCCCCCATATCAACACTGCACATACATCAGAGCCCCCCCCCCATATCAACACTGCACATACATCAGAAGCCCCCCCCCATATCAACACTGCACATACATCAGAAGCCCCCCCCCATATCAACACTGCACATACATCAGAGCCCCCCCCCCATATCAACACTGCACATACATCAGAGGCCCCCCATATCAAAACTGCACATACATCAGAGGCCCCCCCCATATCAAAACTGCACATACATCAGAGGCCCCCCCTACACATGAGAGTCTACCCCATCATATTAGAGGTCCTCATCATATTTACACCCCTATAAATCATTGGCCCCCCTATACACGACAGAGCCCCCCATCACGTTGCGTCAAAATTGATGCCGCATGTTGAGTCAGGAGGAGCTGAAGCCTCCCATTCAATTCTATGGTGACGCTCCTCAAACACCTGGCAGGCGTGTGCGGGGCGTTCGCGGATTGTTAACACCTTTAAACTTCATTATAGGCGCTTGTGGTGCGGTTTTAACGCTTGGCAAATGCCTCAAAAACACACGTAGGGTGTTTGGGGAGCATTACAAATGCTTCCCAAATGCCTGTCAAATGCTATAGGGGCGTTGGCAAGAGTAAGAAATGCGCGGCGTGTGAACGAGCCCTTACCGCGAAGGCCTTCAGCTGATTGGCAAATGATGTGAGATCCGTCTTCGTAATACTTTTGGTCATCTGAAAAAAAAAAGATAAAAAATTGTGTTAATATTTTTGTTGTTTTTGTTACTTCCCCCCGAACCTCATCCTTCATTCTGAGTGTAGCAGGGTGGGTGGGGTTCAAAATGGGGGCCATAGCTCTACAATGATGATAATGAATTCACGGGTGGGACATGTTTGGTATCTATGTACTCGACGTAACATCATCTTCTATATTTTACAAAAAAAATGGGTATTATATAATGTTTGTGCTCTACAGTGCCTTGAAATGTCTTCCTCCCCCGGAAATGCCCCCCATGTTGTCATGTTACAATGTATCCCCCCCCTGAAATGTCCCCCATGTTGTCATGTTACAATGTATTCCCCCTCCCCCCCCCTGAAATGTCCCCCATGTTGTCATGTTACAATGTATTCCCCCTCCCCCCCCCTGAAATGTCCCCCATGTTGTCATGTTACAATGTATTCCCCTCCCCCCTGAAATGTCCCCCATGTTTTCATGTTACAATGTATCCCCCCTCCCCCCTGAAATGTCCCCTATGTTGTCATGTTACAATGTATTCCCCCTTCCCCCCCCCGAAATGTCCCCCATGTTGTCATGTTACAATGTATTCCCCTCCCCCTGGAAATGTCCCCCATGTTGTCATGTTACAATGTATTCCCCTCCCCCTGGAAATGTCCCCCATGTTGTCATGTTACAATGTATTCCCCCTCCCCCCCCTGAAATGTCCCCCATGTTGTCATGTTACAATGTATTCCCCTCCCCCTGGAAATGTCCCCCATGTTGTCATGTTACAATGTATTCCCCCTCCCCCCCTGAAATGCCCCCCATGTTGTCATGTTACAATGTATTCCCCTCCCCCCTGAAATGTCCCCCATGTTGTCATGTTACAATGTATCCCCCCTCCCCCTGAAATGCGCCCCATGTTGTCATGTTACAATGTATCCCCCCCCGAAATGTCCCCCATGTTGTCATGTTACAATGTATCCCCCCCGAAATGTCCCCCATGTTGTCATGTTACAATGTATCCCCCCTCCCCCTGAAATGCGCCCCATGTTGTCATGTTACAATGTATTCCCCTCCCCCCTGAAATGCCCCCCATGTTGTCATGTTACAATGTATTCCCCTCCCCCCTGAAATGTCCCCCATGTTGTCATGTTACAATGTATCCCCCCTCCCCCTGAAATGCGCCCCATGTTGTCATGTTACAATGTATCCCCCCCCGAAATGTTCCCCATGTTGTCATGTTACAATGTATCCCCCCCGAAATGTCCCCCATGTTGTCATGTTACAATGTATCCCCCCTCCCCCTGAAATGCGCCCCATGTTGTCATGTTACAATGTATTCCCCTCCCCCCTGAAATGCGCCCCATGTTGTCATGTTACAATGTATCCCCCCCCCCCGAAATGTCCCCCATGTTGTCATTTTAAAATCTATCCCCCCTCCCCCCGAAATGTCCCCCATGTTGTCATGTTACAATGTATCCCCCCACATGTTGTCATGTTACAATGTATCCCCCCCATGTTGTCATGTTACAATGTATCCCCCCCATGTTGTCATGTTACAATGTATCCCCCCACATGTTGTCATGTTACAATGTATCCCCCCCATGTTGTCATGTTACAATGTATTTATTGGGATTGGATGTGATGGACCGACACAAAGTGGCACATAATTGTGAAGTGGAAGGAAAATGAGAAATGGTTTCCAACATTTGTGACCAATAAATCTGTGAAAAGTGTGGCGGCATTTGTATTCGGCCCCCCCGGAGTCAATACTTTGTAGGACCCCCTTTGGCTGCAATTCCAGCTGCAAGTCTTTTTGGGGATGTCTCTTTGCACATCTAGAGAGGGACATTTCTGCCCGTTCTTCTTTGCAGAATCCTCAAGCTGTCAGATTGGATGGAGGGCGTCTGGGAACAACAATTTTCAGGTCTGGCCACAGATTCTCCATTGGATTTGGGTCTGGACTGTGACTGGGCCATTCTAACACATGAAGATGCTTTGATCTGAACCATTCCATTGTAGCTCTGGCTGGATGTTTCGGGTCGTTGTCCTGCTGGAAGGGGAACCTCCGCCCGGGTCTCAAGTCTTCTGCAGACTCTAACAGGTTTTCTTCTAAGATTGCCCTGTATTTGGCTCCCATGAACTCTGACCGGCTTCCCTGTCCCTGCTGAAGAAAAGCATCCCCACCACATGATGCTGCCACCACCATGTTTCACGGTGGGGATGGTGTGTTCAGGGTGATGTGCAGTGTTAGTTTTCTGCCACACATAGCGTTTGCTTTTAGGCCATAAGTTCAATGTTGGTCTCCTCTGACCAGAGCCCCTTCTTCCACATGTTTGCTGTGTCCCCCACATGGCTTCTCCAAACTGCACACAGGACTTCTTATGGCTTTCCTCCAACAATGGCTTTCTTCTTGTCACTCTTCCATAAAGGTCAGATTTGTGGAGTGCATGACTAATAGTTGTCCTGTGGACAGATTCCCCCCTGAGCTGTGATCTCTGCAGCTCCTCCGGGGTTCCCATGGGCCTCTTGGCTGCTTCTCTGATGAATGCTCTCCTTGCCCGGCCTGTCAGTTTAAGTGGACGGCCATGTCTTGGTAGGTTTGCAGTTGTGCCGTACTCTGTCCATTTTCGGATGATGGATTGAACAGTGCTCCGTGAGATGGTCAAAGCTTGGGAGATTTTTTAATAACCTAACCCTGCAGTAATCTTCTCCACAACTTTATCCCTGACCTGCCTGGTCTGTTCCTTAGCCTTCACGATGCTGTTCGTTCGCTAATGTTCTCTAACAAACCTTTGAGGGCTTCACAGAACAGCTGGATTTATACTTAGATCACATGGCACACAGGGGGACTCTGTTCACTAATTAGGTGACTTCTGAAGGCAATTGGTTCCACTAGATTTTAGTTAGGGGTATCAGAGTAAAGGGGGCTGAATACAAATGCCGCCACACTTTTCAGATATTTGTAAAACATTTTGAAAACCATTTCTCATTTTCCTTCCACTTCACAATTATGTGGAACTTTGTGTTGGTCTATCACATCCAATCCCGATAAAATACATTGACGGTTTTTGGTTGTAACAGGACAAAATGTGGAAAATTTCAAGGAGGAGGACGACTTTTTCAAGGCAGTGTAAAGTTTGGTTTAAGTGTATTTTTCCCTGAAAATATGCGTTGATAAATAACTGCACAAATATGGTGATGTGGCTTAACCACCTCCCATCCGGCCATTGTATATAAACGGCCGGACGAGGTCCTGCGCGAGGTCCCGATCATGTGATCACTGATTGGCCAATCAGTGATCACATGCAGAGTAATAAGCAAGATGTGACTTCTGACATCATTGCTTACTACGTGTGAAATCTCTGAATGATCACAGAGGTCACATGGTACAGGGCCATTCACAACAGCCTTGTACCATGTGACAAGCTGTGACCAATCACGGCTCTCACAGTATTTCTCAATGGCTGCAAGAATGCAGCCAGAGAGAAGGAGAAATTATTGCTTTTACAGCCTTTATGGGTGTAAAAGCAAAAAGTGTAAAAAAATTAAATCTTCATCACCCCCCACAAGTAGTACAGTGTCACCATGGTGACACTGCACTGCTACGGTGACAGTATGTAAAAAAAACCAAAAAAACCATAAATAATAATATAAAAATATCAAATAAAAATGTAAAAAAAAGTTTAAAAAATTATAATTTTTGGTTATAAACTAATTTGGGTTTTTTTTTTTTGCTAAAAAGATAAACGGAATACATTTTGGCCAAGATTTATGATGAAATATTATTTATCTGCAAACTTTTATAAGAAAAACACTTTTCCAAATTTTTGGACTTTTTCAGTTACATAGCAAAAAAAATAAAAATCCCAGCGGTGAATAAATACCACCAAAATAAAGCTTTATCTGTCTCAAAAAAATGCTAAAAAATTCATATGGGTACAGTGTTGCATGACCGCGCAATTGTCATTCAAAGTGTGATAGCGCTGAAAGCTGAAAATTGGCCTGGGGGGGAAGGGGGGGAAAGTGTCCGGACTGGAAGGGGGGGGGAAAGTGTCCGGACTGGAAGGGGGGAAAGTGTCCGGACTGGAAGGGGGGAAAGTGTCCGGACTGGAAGGGGGGGAAAGTGTCCGGACTGGAAGGGGGGGAAAGTATCCGGACTGGAAGGGGGGAAAGTGTCCGGACTGGAAGGGGGGGAAAGTGTCCGGACTGGAAGGGGGGAAAGTGTCCGGACTGGAAGGGGGTGAAAGTGTCCGGACTGGAAGGGGGGAAAGTGTCCGGACTGGAAGGGGGGAAAGTGTCCGGACTGGAAGGGGGGAAAGTGTCCGGACTGGAAGGGGGGGAAAGTGTCCGGACTGGAAGGGGGGGAAAGTGTCTGGACTGGAAGGGGGGGAAAGTGTCCGGACTGGAAGTGGTTAACAAATTGCAATTACCACCATTTTATTTTTCAGGGGGTCTCTGATTTCAATAAATATATACTTTTTGGACAGTTTACAGTAATTTAAGTGTAAGCTCCCAGGATCAGGGCCCTCCTATCCCTCTTATATTGATCTGTATTATTGCTGTATTGTCTCCCTTTATATTGTACAGTGCTGAGCAAACTGTTGGCGCCATAAATCCTGTATAATAATAATAATAATTTAAGTGGAGCTTTTATAAAAAAATAAAGTATTACTGGATTTTGGGACACATCAGGAAGTTATTCCCGCAAATAAAACCAGCCCGCCCCGCCCCGCCCCGCGGTCTCCATACCTGTTGTTTGATGTCGCTGAAGTCCAGGGTATCTATGCCAGAAGTAGCCACGCTGGTCACCTGGTCCTTCTGGGCTTGGCTCATGAACATAATGTTTTTCAGGTCGATCTTTGTGTTTTCCAGGGTGGAATTGACAGAACCGGTGTACTGTGGGTGAAAAAAATAAATAAATAGAAAAATAAAAGCTCATTAATATAAAAAAAAAATTTTCTACCTATTTGCGGGTTTCTACTTGTCTAATTACGACCTTTTTAATTGTACCTGTTTTGTAGTCCTGATGAAGAGCGTTTTTGGCCTCTGAAATGCGTTGGATTTTTTTGCTTTCAATCAGTTTTATCAATGAAAACCTTGTACTCTTAGATGTTTGTTTGGCACCCACTGGATTGTTCCTTGGCTACGAAAGTCACCCTACTTACAGGGTTCCTCATCAAGATGGCCAACTATTTATAGGGTTCTTCATCAAGATGGCCACCTATTTATAGGGTTCCTCATTAAGATGGCCAACTATTTATAGGGTTCTTCATCAAGATGGCCACCTATTTATAGGGTTCCTCATCAAGATGGCCACCTATTTATAGGGTTCCTCATCAAGATGGCCAACTATTTATAGGGTTCTTCATCAAGATGGCCACCTATTTATAGGGTTCCTCATCAAGATGGCCACCTATTTATAGGGTTCCTCATCAAGATGGCCACCTATTTATAGGGTTCCTCATCAAGATGGCCACCTATTTATAGGGTTCTTCATCAAGATGGCCACCATTTTATAGGGTTCTTCATCAACATGACCACCTAGTTATAGGGTTCCTCATCAAGATGGCCACCTATTTATATGGTTCCTCATCAAGATGGCCACCTATTTATAGGGTTCCTCATCAAGATGGCCACCTATTTATAGGGTTCCTCATCAAGATGGCCACCTATTTATAGGGTTCTTCATCAAGATGGCCACCTATTTATAGGGTTCCTCCTAAAGATGGCCACCTATATATAGGGTTCCTCATCAAGATGACCACCTATTTATAAGGTGAGTCAGGTATTCCTCCAACCTGTAGGGGGCACTGGGCTGCTGTTACAGGAGGAGAGGAGTTTGGTAATGCAATTGTCCCCTTATGGATTCCATCAGTCTTCTCAGGGAAGACAGTTGTCTGACTGCATGTGGAAATCCCTTGAGATCCTAGGTGGCCATCTTGGTGAGGAACCCTATACATAGGTGAAGGGATGGACGCTGCTCAAATGACCCCAAGAGTCCAATGTTGAGGAATGGCCTCACATGCCATACTGGCTACACCCTATGATGCATTTTGCCCTGCCCAAGCCCCCCAGTGGGCAGAGAGAAATGTGTCAGTGGGTGTGGCCAGTATGGCATGTGAGGCCATTCCTCAACATTGGGCTCCTGAAGTCAGTTGAGCAGCATCCATCCCTTCACCTATTTATAGGGTTCCTCACCAAGATGGCCACCTAGGATCTCAAGGGATTTCCACATGCAGTCAGACAACTGTCTTCCCTGAGAAGGCTGATGGAATCCATAAGGGGACAATTGCATTAACAAACTCCTCTCCTCCTGTAACAGTGGCCCAGTGCCCCCTACAGGTTGGAGGGATTCCTGCAACTATTTTGTGGAGTGTTGCCGAACCAGAGCCGTTGTGCCCAGTGACAGTTTCAGCGACCCTTAGAAACTTAGAATCCAGCATTTTGACTCATATCCCAGGAGGCAGTGAGTAGTACAGGCTATGACAGAAGTACAGGGACAGCCACAGCAAGAAAGGTATTTAACAAAAAGAAAAAAAACATTTAATTCTGTCAAAGGAGGGTAATAGGTAATATTGTTGAATGTGCAAAATAGGGGTGAAGGTGCACCTTAAATCCAAAGAACAATATGAAAAACCTTCCCAGAACGAACGTACTGTGTGACAACAGGGAGGCATAATAATTCGACACCAACCTGACTAATGTTGAGGGTGCTATCCAGGTTGAACAATGAGCCGAGGTTCAGTGTGGTCCACAGGGAGGTATTGTTCTCACAGTCACTGCAACACAAAAAAACATAGCACAAGTTCCCAAAAGAGTCATAGACAGCAATAAAAACCAGACAGAGGGCCTAAACCTTCATCAGTCTAATCCAAAACCAAAGAAGTGATTCTCTAGAGTTACACGTTACTGGCTTAATTTACATAGAGTGGAGAAACGGCTTCCCGCTGGACACCAGGACACCAGTGTCCTACAAAGTATTCTCTGCATAAGATGGCAGAAGGAACACTCTATAATAGGAGGAGGCCTTGGTCACGTGACTTTGACAGGTCATTCGATTGGTCTGTTCTGCTCCCAGCACTGCTGTGCCTTATAAATGTTCCTGTAGGCTAATGTCAGAGTTGTCACCCTGCCATTAGCGAAAACTCGGCAAGAGAAGGAGCACTATGGAGACTACAGCAGGGATGGGGGACACCCTCTCGTCTTTGCTTTGTCAATGACATTCTCCTGCTGGCTTTTTTCAGCAATGAGGGAGTGACACATACAAAGCAGGCATGTATTCTCTCTGCATGTTCTAGCAATCCCAGAATGTGACATGGGCCTTAGATTAGTCTAAGGGGGCACTCCTCTACCAGCCAGCAGTCTAAGGGGGCACTTCTCTATTGGACACCAGTCTATGGAGGTACTTCTCCACAAGCCACCAGTCTAAGGGAGCACCCCTCCACCAGCCAGCAGTCTAAGGGGGTACTTCATCAGCCACCAGTCTAAGGGAGCACTTCTACATCAGCAACCAGTCCATTGGGGTACTTCTCCACCAGACACTAGTCTAAGGGGGCACTTCTCCACTAGCCACCAGTCTAAGGGAGCACTTCTCTATTGGACACCAGTCTATGGAGGTACTTCCCTAATGGACACCAGTCTAATTGAGCACTCCTCCACCAGCCAGCAGTCTAATGGGTTACTGCATCAGCCACCAGTCTAAGGGAGCACTTCTACATCAGCAACCAGTCCATTAGGGTACTTCTCCACCAGACACTAGTCTAAGAGTGAACTTTTCCACCAGTCAACAGTCTAAGGGAGCCCTTTTACATTAGCCACCAGTCTTGGAGGCATGTCTCCACCAGCCTCCTGTCTAAGGAGGTACTTCTCCACTGGCTACCAGTTTAAGTGGGCACTTCACCACCTATGAGTCTAAGGGGGACTTTCTCCACTGGCCACAAGTCTTAGGGATCACTTCTCCATTAGCTTCCAGTCTAAGGGCCATGTCTCCACCAGCCTCCTGTCTATGGAGGTACTTTTCTACTGGCTATCAGTCAAAGCAGGCACTTCAACACCCATGAGTCTAAGAAGGCATTTCTCCACTGGTCACCAGTCTTAGGGGGTACTTATCCACTAGCCACAAGTCTAAGGGCTACTTCTCCACCAGCCACCAGTCTTAGGGGGCAATTTTCTACCAGAAACCAATCTAAGGGGGTACTTCTCCACTAGCCACCAGTCTAAGGGAGCACTCCTCCACCAGCCAGCAGTCTAAGGGGGTACTTCTACATCAGCAACCAATTTATTGGGGCACTTCACCACCAGACACTAATCTCAGGATGCACTCCTCCACCAGTCAGCGGTCTAAGGGAGCACTTTTACATTAGTCACCAGTCTTGGGGGCATGTCTCCACCAGCCTCCTGTCTAAGGAGGTACTTCTCCACTAGCTACCAGTTTAAGTTGGCACTTCACCACCTATGAGTCTAAGGGGGACTTTCTCCACTGGCCACCAGTCTTGGGGGCACCTCTCCATTAGCTTCCAGTCTAAGGGAGTACTTTTCCACTGGCTACCAGTCAAAGCAGGCACTTCCACACCCATGAGTCTAAGGGGGTACTTCTCCACTAGCCACAAGTATAAGGGGGTACTTCTCCACCAGACACCAGTCTAAGGGGCTACTTCTCCACCAGCCACCAGTCTAAGAGGGCACTTCACCAGCCACCAGTCTTAGGGGGTACTTCTCCACTGGCCACCAGAAGGGCTGCTGTTAGAAACCACGGCAGCCCCATACAGCCAACTTGACATACCTCTCCCAACACCCCCCCCCCTCCGGTTTACTAGGCTTCAGTTATGAATGAACACAGTGAGTGATTAGTACTAATTGCTCATTGTGTTCATTCAGGAAGGGAAGTGAATGTGACATTTTTACTAGACCCTTCCCCACTCTCCATCCTGAAAAATCCTATTGTGTGCTTGCAGCTACCAGTCAGAAGGAGAGGAGTGAAGCTGGCTGCACTGCGGGGGTGGGGGCACACAGGGGGGCAGGGGGAAATATATGATGCGCGGGGAGTGAGATGGGTGTGACGGTGTAGGGGAGGGGCAGTTAGTGGAATTTATCCCTTGTATGGAGCTCTCTGCAGCAGCTGAAAGCCATCGGAAAGGAGAGGAGAAGCTGCTGCAGAGAGAGCCATACAGAAGATCGATACCAGTAATTACCCCCAACGTGCCAATCACCTGGCCACCAGTCTAAGGGGGTACTTCACCAGACACCAGTCTAAGGGGGTACTTCACCAGACACCAGTCTAAGGGGGTACTTCTCTAGACAGGTGTCTCAGGGGGTACTTCATCAGACACCAGTCTCAAGGGGTACTTCACCAGACACCAGTCTAAGGGGATACTTCTCCACCGGCCACCACTAAGGGGGTACTTCTCCACCGGCCACCAGTCTAAGGGGGTACTTCACCAGACACCAGTCTCAGGGGGTACTTCACCAGACACCAGTCTAAGGGGATACTTCTCCACCGGCCACCACTAACGGGGTACTTCTCCACTGGCCACCAGTCTAAGGGGGTACTTCACCAGACACCAGTCTAAGGGGGTACTTCACCAGACACCAGACTAAGGGGATACTTCTCCACCGGCCACCACTAAGGGGGTACTTCTCCACTGGCCACCAGTCCAAGGGGGTACTTCTCCAACGGCCACCAGTCCAAGGGGGTACTTCACCAGACACCAGTCTAAGGGGGTACTTCACCAGACACCAGTCTAAGGGGATACTTCTCCACCAGCCACCAGTCTAAGGGGGTACTTCTCCACCGGCCACCACTAAGGGGGTACTTCTCCACTGGCCACCAGTCTCAGGGGGTACTTCACCAGACACCGGTCTAAGGGGATACTTCTCCACCGGCCACCACTAAGGGGATACTTCTCCAACAACCAGCAGTCTCAGGGGGTACTTCACGAGACACCAGTCTAAAGGGATACTTCTCCACCGGCCACCACTAAGGGGGTACTTCTCCACAGGCCACCACTAAGGGGGTACTTCTCCACCGGCCACCACTAAGGGGGTACTTCTCCACCGGCCACCACTAAGGGGATACTTCTCCACCAGCCTCCACTAAGGGGATACTTCTCCACAAGCCACCAGTGTTGCTTACCTGTAGATGTTGGCAATATTCAGGTTAACGACACCTATATTGAACAGTTTGCTGATATTCACGCTGTCATCCACAACCTGTACGAAAAACAGAATCATTACTCACTCAAGTACCAGCCTGTAATCCCCCCTCCATTACCCAGAAATTTTTCAATTTTCACTGCTGTGCAAACACGAGGTGCCTGGGAAGAAAGCCCACTTCTGTGACACCATATATATGTGTGACCCCGGTGTAAATGGATCGATAAAACATTACGTTGGATTCTGACCATTTGTGTGGCGCTCTTACTGCTTTCATGTATTATTGGACTTCTCCCCAAGTTGTCTTTTTTGTGTTTCACCGAAGCAAGCCAGCTCGATTAATGAGACGGACTCTGCCGATACTGATACCGAAAGCAGAGATCTGGAGTCACTGGTAGTTGCCATTTTGCCCTAGCACCTCAGCAGTCAGTAGGGAGCTTAGATTTTGTAGAGGGGCTTTATTGTGGTAGGGGGTGGCTGTACTCTCTAGCAGTCTCATGCAAGGCGTCCATGGTTTCTAGTAAGTCTTGAGTCTAAGAGTCTCCTGTAGCCTTATGCACACTGGATATTTTGTGTGGCTCCTGCAGGGGCGGACTGACAACTCATGGGGCCCCCGGGCAATAGGGGATCATTGGGCCCCTGTGTCCTCACCCACACTCAAACCACAACCAAAAAAGCCTATGAAAAGTACTAGGGGTATCTCATGGGGCCCCCTACTGACCCTGGGCACTCAGGCAATGCCTGAGTGCCCAAATGGTCAGTCCGCCCCTGGTCCAAAGTCAAGGTAAGGGTCCAAAGTCAAGGTAAGGGTAAGGAAGCTTAGATTTTGTAGAGGGGCTTTATTGTCGTAGGGGGTGGCTGTAGTCTCTAGCAGTCGCATGCAAGGCGTCCATAGACTAGTAAGTCTTGAGTCTAAAAGTCTCTTGTAGCATTATGCACACTGGATATTTTGTGTGGCTCCTGCAGGGGTGGACTGACAACTCATGGGGCCCCCCGGGCAATAGGGGATCATGGGGCCCCTGTATCCTCACCCACACTCAAACTACACCCAAAAAAGCCTATGAAAGGTACTAGGGGTATCTCATGGGAATCAGTCCGCCCCTGGTCCAAAGTCAAGGTAAGGTTCCAAAGTCAAGGTAAGGGTCCAAAGCAGGGGCGGACTGACAACTCATGGGGCCCCTGTGTCCTCACCCACACTCAAACCACACCCAAAAAATCCTATGAAAGGTACTAGGGGTATCTCATGGGGATCAGTCTGCCCCTGGTCCAAAGTCAAGGTAAGGTTCCAAAGTCAAGGTAAGGGTCCAAAGCAGGGGCGGACTGACAACTAATGGGGCCTCTGTGTCCTCACCCACACTCAAACCACACCCAAAAAAGCCTATGAAAGGTACTAGGGGTATCTCATGGGGATCAGTCTGCCCCTGGTCCAAAGTCAAGGTAAGGGTCCAAAGCAGGGGCGGACTGACAACTAATGGGGCCTCTGTGTCCTCACCCACACTCAAACCACACCCAAAAAAGCCTATGAAAGGTACTAGGGGCATCTCATGGGGCCCCCTACTGACCCTGGGCCCTTGGGCAGTGCCCGAGTGCCCAAATGGTCAGTCTGCCCCTGGTCCAAAGTCAAGGTAAGGGTCCAAAGTCAAGGTAAGGGTCCAAAGCAGGGGCGGACTGACAACTCCTGGGGCCTCTGTGTCCTCACCCACACTCAAACCACACCCAAAAAAGCCTATGAAAGGTACTAGGGGTATCTCATGGGGATCAGTCTGCCCCTGCTCCAAAGTCAAGGTAAGGGTCCAAAGTCAAGGTAAGAGTCCAAAGCAGGGGCGGACTGACAACTCATGGGGCCCCTGTGTCCTCACCCACACTCAAACCACACCCAAAAAAGCCTATGAAAGGTACAAGGGGCATCTCATGGGGTCCCATACTGACCCCTGGCCCTCGGGCAGTGCCGAGTGCCCAAATGGTCAGTCTGCCCCTTGTCCAAAGTCAAGGTAAGGGTCCAAAGTCAAGGTAAGGGTCCAAAGTCAAGGTAAGGGTCCAAAGTCAAGGTAAGGGTCCAAAGCAGGGGCGGACTGACAACTCATGGGGCCCCTGTGTCCTCACCCACACTCAAACCACATCCATAAAAGCCTATGAAAGGTACTAGGGGCAGCTCATGGGGCCCCCTACTGACCCTGGGTCCTCGGGCAGTGCCCGAGTGCCCAAATGGTCAGTCCGCCCCTGGTCCAAAGTCAAGGTAAGGGTCCAAAGCAGGGGCGGACTGACAACTCATGGGGCCCCTGTGTCCTCACCCACACTCAAACCACACCCAAAAAAGCCTAAAAAAGGTACAAGGGGCATCTCATGGGGTCCCTTACTGAGCCTGGGCCCTCGGGCAGTGCCCGAGTGCCCAAATGGTCAGTCCGCCCCTGGTCCAAAGTCGAGGTAAGGGTCCAAAGTCAAGGTAAGAGTTTAAAGCAGGGGCGGACTGACAACTCATGGGGCCTCTGTGTCCTCACCCACACTCAAACCACACCCAAAAAAGCCTATGAAAGGTACTAGGGGCATCTCATGGGGCCCCCTACTGACCCTGGGTCCTCGGGCAGTGCCCGAGAGCCCAAATTGTCAGTCCGCCCCTGGGCTCCTAGTGACACCAGGGGCCACAGTCGAGGTCCACCTAAACCTCACAGGTTAACAACTGCTGGCTTAGAAGGTTTCAATCACACCATCTGCTCATTGCTCTCGGTTCCTCCACCAGTCATGGTGATGGCACACAGACTGAGCACACCCATCGCTGACCTGGAAGCACGACTAAATTATTCTGAGGTTACAGGATAGAAAAGAAGCTTCCATAATCCTTGATGGATGTTCACACCGACCCTTTCACCAGACTATTCATTTCAGCGAGTATCTTCCTATAAGATTTGACCTGCACTTGACTTATTCATGTTATTGATCCTAGTGTAGACATCCAAAAGCCATGGGACTGATTCTTGGTGCCGCCATCTTGGATGAGATGTCAGCAGCTCTAACAGGTTCAAAACTGTCACTCAAATGACCCCTTATAGCAGTGTTCTCCAAACTGCAGCCTGGGGGCCAAATGTGGCCCTTTGTTTACTTTTATCCGGCCTTTGGGGTACTGTTTTTATCCACTGATACCAACAATGGGGCATAATCCCCCCCCCCCACTAACACCAATGAAAGGGCAAAATTCCTCCCGATGACACCAACGATGGGACCCAATGACACCAATGATGTTCCCATGCTTTACACAAGACGTGTATTGGGGGCACCTTGTAAAGTTGTTTATTGGTCCACGGCTTGCAGAATGATGTGTAGACGTTTCCTCCAACAGCAAACAGGATGGCGGTGACCAGCATCAGCAGCCAGGCGAAGATGAAGCTGAATCCGGCACCACTGCAAGAACAACACTGATTGGTTAACATGATAGGGAACCCCTCATAATGGGTACAGCGGGTGTACAGACCCGGGAACTCAGCACAGGGATGGTGGGAACCCCTCATAATGGGCACAGCAGGTGTACAGACCCGGGAACTCATCATAGGGATGGTGGGAATCTCTCATAATGGGCACAGTAGGTGTACAGACCCGGGAACTCAGCACAGGGACGGTGGGAACCCCTCATAATGGTCACAGTAGGTGTACAGACCCGGGAACTCAGCACAGGGATGGTGGGAACCCCTCATAATGGGCACAGTAGGTGTACAGACCTGGGAAATCAGCATAGGGATGTTGGGAATCCCTCATAATGAGCCCAGCAGGTGTACAGACCCGTGAACTTAGCACAGGGACGGTAAGAATCTCTCATAATGGGCACAGTAGGTGTACAGACCCGGGAACTTAGCACAGGGACGGAGGGAACCCCTCATAATGGACACAGCAGGGGTACAGACCAGGGAACTAAGCACAGTGATGGTGGGAACCCCTCATAATGAGCCCAGCAGGTGTACAGACCCAGGAACTCAGCACAGGGATTCTGGAAACACTTCATAATGGGCACAGCTGGTGTACAGACCTGGGAACTTGGCATAGGGATGGTGGGAACCCCTCATAATGGGCACAGCAGGTGTACAGACCTGGGAACTCAGGAGGACTGCTGTGGCTGAACCAAGGAGGACTGCTGGGACTGGGACTTAACTGAAGAGGACCCCTAGGACTGGACAGATTGGACCCCAGAGGCTGGTCTGACAATGGACTGCTGGAGCTGGACTGAAGAGGACCCTTAGGCCTGCACAGAGAAGGACTCAGGGGCAGGAAAAATTGGACCCCAGGGGCAGGACAGAGGAGGGCTGCTGGGGCTGGAGTGAAGAGGACCTCTAGACCTGGACAGAGAAGGACTCAGGGGCAGGAAAGATTGGACCCCAGGGGCAGGACAGAGGAGGGCTGCTGGGGCTGGACTGAAGAGGACCCCTAGGACTGGACAGATTGGACCCCAGAGGCTGGTCCGACAATGGACTGCTGGGGCTGGACTGAAGAGGACCCCTAGGCCTGGACAGAGAAGGACTCAGGGGCTGGACAAATTGGACCCCAGGGGCAGGATAGAGGAGGGCTTCTGGGGCTGGACTGAAGAGGACCCCTAGGCCAGGACAGAGGACTCAGGGACAGGAAAGATTGGACCCCAGGGGCAGGACAGAGGAGGGCTGCTGGGGCTGGACTGAAGAGGACCCCTAGGCCTGGACAGAGAAGGACTCAGGGGCAGAAAAGATTGGACCCCAGGGGCAAGACAGAGGAGGGCTGCTGGGGCTGGACTGAGGAGGGCCACTGGGCTGAACTGAGGAGGACCCCTAGACATGGACAGAGAATGACTCAGGGGCAGGAAAAATTGGACCCCAGGGGCAGGACAGAGGAGGGCTGCTGGGGCTGGACCAGGGGCGGACTGACAACTCATGGGGCCCCCGGGCAATAGGGGATCATGGAGCCCCTGTGTTCTTGCCCAAAGCCAAAAACCTATGAAAAAGCCAATGAAAGGTACCAGGGGCATCTCATGGGGCCCCCTACTGAGCCTGGGCTCTCAGGCATTGCTCGAGTACTCAAATGGTCAGTCCGCCCCTGGGCTGGACTGAGGAGGACCCCAGTAGCAAGACAGATTGCATCCCAGGAGCAGGACCTAGGAGGACTGCAGGGGGGTGGACCGAGGAGGACCACTGGGGTTGAACAAAGGAGGAAGCCGGGGACAGAGCTGCAGTGTAGAGAGGTAAGTAGATCTTTGTTTTTTTTATTTAACAAGGGAAGGGGACGGAAGGGGACATGAACATTTTTAATAACTTTGACGTGAAGTTGATGTTTGTTGGAGATACAACAGAATGTACTATATAGTATTGTGTGTTAATATCACTTGACCAGTAGATGGCACTGTACACTAAGGTTACCAGTTGTGCATATCTGTAAACTTGTTGGTTCTTTTTCTTCTCTCTCTCTTCAAAACCAAGATGTCTGCTGTTACACATTACTGAAATGTTCTGTATGTTTGCAACTTAAGCCACACAAGTAAACCAAGTTCTGCCTCATCACAAGCTACCAGTGTCTTCTCTAACACATAACCAACAATGTTGTCCGGTGATGATTGGTGAGAGAATCATATAACAGAACACTGCAGACCTTCATTTACTTCACTTACGCCATGAAGAAATCCCCTCCGGAGTTGGACGCACATTTGCGCTCTGTGGGGTCCACGTTGGCTCTGTGACCACATGGGCCAAGCAGAAGGCCGAACACGTTACACACAACCACCAGGAGAATGACGCAGGAGAGGCAGATCCCAACTATCCACCTAGAAGGACAAAGACGAGACAACGTCAGCAAATGATACAAGACATCTCGGGGGAACCCTGCGTTCAGTTCTCTGCTCGTACCGCTCGAAGCCGAACTGTGGGCTGGTATACAAAATAAAAATGAATGCAACTCTGCTTCCATCAGTACATCAATAATTGCCTTTTCTTTTTTTAATGCAAGTAGCGTAAGTACTGGAATGGCACTAATACTCCCTTTACAGCAGGGCTCGAGTATGAGAGGGAGAAGCAGCATAAGGAAGACAATCAGTTCCTGTGCTGACAAGAAGCATGCAGATAGGAGGAGAGAGCAGAGTGACAGAGAGATGAGCTCATCGGGGAGATGTCCAATCACAGATCGGGGGGGAGGGGCAAGACCTGTAAGTGTTACTGAACAAATCATCTTTTTATGTGCTTTTCCATCTTTATAAAGTCCCATTACCTTGTTACGCTGGACTTTTGACAGTTCTTTCCTGATCCCCATGGCTTAGTATCTAGCCTAGGCAGTGTAAGAGCTAACAATTGACTATTTATACACGGACACTAATTGCAATTTAAAAAGCCACAGATGTGGGACATTAACCTCTAATTGGCATTGTAACCCGTGTGTGTGTCCCCTTGTGTGTCTGTACTAAGGCCCAACATTCCAGGGGCGGAGACTTCTGATCCAGGGGGTGGAGACTTGTGATCCAGGGGGCGGAGACTTCTGATCCAGGGGGCGGAGACTTCTGATCCGGGCCATTTGGGGGATTTCTGTTATCATTAGGATTTAAAAAGGAGCCAAACAACTAACTCTGCGATAATAAATGGCTTCATATGATCCCCATCCTTCAATAAAAGAACATTTTTTGGCAGATCCGTCATATTTTCAATATCAATGCCAAATTTCACAATTTCTGCCGGGGGAGGGAAACGTTTGAACACAACTGTATATATATATATATATATATAGACACACACGGGGGGGAGGGCGGATTTATAAAGAATCATACAGAGGTACACACTACTTTTGAACATTTGTCTTTTTAAAGCAGCAAAACAGGAAAGCGGAGAGCCCACCTCTGTAGTCATACATCCTGTTCCTGTCTATGCCTTTCTGTGGGCCATGAAAATACAGCCTGTAGCCTTTTGTATTTTTTTTACACTGATTTTTCTTCAGTTTTCAGAAGTTGCTCACTACATTGAAGGAAATGTGTATTTGCTCCCCGGCTGATGTTGAATGTTCGCCCCTCACACAGAAATGATCGGTCTAACAATGGAATGTTCGCCCCTCACACAGAAACGATTGGTCTAACAATGGAATGTTCGCCCCTCACACAGAAATGATCGGTCTAACAATGGAATGTTCGCCCCTCACACAGAAATGATCGGTCTAACAATGGAATGTTCGCCCCTCACACAGAAATGATCGGTCTAACAATGGAATGTTCGGTGTAACACTGAGAGACAGAATACAACAACAAATTCAGCAGAAATGCGTCTAACAAATGATGACGGATCTGCATGTTCATGAGGGAAAGAAGGATTTGATCCCCTATCATTCAGCAGGATTTCTGGCTCCCAGGTGTCTCTCATACAGGTAACAAGCTGAGATTAGAAGCAGTCTCTTAAAGAGAGTGCTGCTAATCTCATTGTGTTACCTGTATAAAAGACACCTGTCCACAGGAGCCATCAAACCATCAGATTCCAAACTCTCCACCATGGCAAAGACCAAAGAGCTGTCCAAGGATGTCAGGGACAAGATGGTAGACCTACACAAGGCTGGACTGGGCTACCAAACTATGGCCAAGCAGCTTGGTGAGAAGGTGACAACAGTTGGTGCAATCATTCACAAATGGAAGAAACACAAAACAAGTGTCAGTCTCCCTAGGTCTGGTGCACCATGCAAGATCTCACCTCGTGGAGTGTCAATGATCATGAGAACAGTGAGGAATCATCCCAGAACTACACGTGAGGATCTTGTCAATGATCTCCAGGCAGCTGGGACCACAGTCACCAAGAAAACAATTGGTAACACACTACGCCAACAAGGACTGAAATCCTGCAGTGCCCGCAAGGTCCCTCTGCTCAAGAAAGCACATGTCCAGGCCCGTCTGAAGTCTGCCACTGAACATCTGAATGATACAGAGGAGGACTGGTGGAAAGTGTTGTGGTCAGAGGAGACCAAAATCCAGCTCTTTGGCATCAACTCAACTCGCCGTGTTTGGAGGAGGAGGAATGCTGCCTATGACCCCAAGAACACCATCCCAACTGTGAAACATGGTGGAGGAAACATTCTGCTTTGGGGGTGTTTTTCTGCTAAGGGGACAGGACAACTGTACCGCATCAAAGGGACGATGGATGGGGCAATGTACCATCAAATCTTGGGTGAGAACCTTCTTCCCTCAGCCAGGGCATTGAAAATGGGTGGTGGATGGGTGTTCCAGCATGACAATGACCCAAAACACACAGCCAAGGCAACAAAGGAGAGGCTCAAGAAGAAGCACATTAAGGTCCTGGAGTGGCCTAGCCAGTCTCCAGACCTTCATCCAACTGAAAATCTGTGGAGGGAGCTGAAAGTTTGACTTGCCAAACATCAGCCACCAAACCTTAATGACTTGGAGAAGATCTGCCAAGAGGAGTGGGCCAAAATCCCTCCTGAGATGTGTGCGAACCTGGGGGCCAACTCCAGGAAACGTCTGACCTCTGTGATTGCCAACAAGGGATTTTTCACCAAGTACTAAGTCATGTTTTGTGAAGGGGATCAAATCCTTCTTTCCCTCATCAACATGCAGATCAGTCATCCTTTGTTAGACGCATTTCTGCTGAATTTGTTGTTGTATTCTGTCTCTCAGTGTTACACTGAACATTCGATTTTTAGACCGATCATTTCTGTGTGAGGGGCGAACATTCCATTGTTAGACCGATCATTTCTGTGTGAGGGGCGAACATTCCATTGTTAGACCGATCATTTCTGTGTGAGGGGCGAACATTCAACATCAGCCGGGGAGTAAATACTCATTTCCTTCACTGTATGTAACTGCAACCAAAACTGAAGTAAGCTGCAAGCATTGTGACTGGAAGCAAACAGTACACATAAGATAAGTAAACTGCAAGCAAAACAAATCAAACTGCATGCAAAAGAAAAGCATACTGTACACAAAACAGCCGCAAACTGCATGCAAAACTGAAGCAAACAAAATGCAAAACAGAAACAATCTACACGCAGAAACAGAAACAATCTACATGCAGGAACAGATGCAATCTACACGCAGAAACAAAAGCAATCTACAGGCAGAAACAGAAGAAAACTACATGCAGAAACAGAAGCAATCTACACGCAGAAACAGAAGCAAACTACACGCAGGAACAGATGCAATCTACACGCAGAAACAGAAGCAAACTACACGCAGAAACAGAAGCAATCTACACGCAGGAACAGATGCAATCTACACGCAGGAACAGATGCAATCTACACGCAGGAACAGAAGCAAACTACACACAGGAACAGAAGCAATCTACACGCAGGAACAGAAACAAACTACATGCAGAAACAGAAGCAAACTAAGCGCAGAAACAGAAACAAACTACACGCAGAAACAGAAGCAATCTACACGCAGAAACAGAAGCAATCTACACGCAGAACCAGAAACAAACTACACGCAGAAACAGAAGCAATCTACACGCAGGAACAGATGCAATCTACACGCAGGAACAGATGCAATCTACACGCAGGAACAGAAGCAAACTACACACAGGAACAGAAGCAATCTACACGCAGGAACAGAAACAAACTACATGCAGAAACAGAAGCAAACTAAGCGCAGAAACAGAAACAAACTACACGCAGAAACAGAAGCAATCTACACGCAGAAACAGAAGCAATCTACACGCAGAACCAGAAACAAACTACACGCAGAAACAGAAGCAATCTACACGCAGGAACAGATGCAATCTACATGCAGAAACAGAAGCAAACTAAGCGCAGAAACAGAAGCAATCTACACACAGGAACAGAAGCAATCTACACGCAGGAACAGAAACCAACTACACACAGAAACAGAAGCAATCTACAAGCAGAAACAGAAGCAATCTACATGCAGAACCAGAAACAAACTACACGCAGAAACAGAAGCAATCTACACGCAGGAACAGAAACAAACTACACGCAGAAACAGAAGCAATCTACACGCAGAAACAGAAGCAATCTACACGCAGAAACAGAAACAAACTACACGCAGAAACAGAAGCAATCTACACACAGGAACAGATGCAATCTACACGCAGGAACAGATGCAATCTACACGCAGAAACAGAAGCAATCTACACGCAGGAACAGAAGCAATCTACACGCAGAAACAGAAGCAATCTACATGCAGGAACAGAAGCAAACTACGCGCAGAAACAGAAGCAAACTACACGCAGAAACAGAAGCAATCTACACGCAGGAACAGAAGCAAACTACATGCAGAAACAGAAGCAAACTAAGCGCAGAAACAGAAGCAAACTACACGCAGGAACAGAAGCAAACTACACGCAGAAACAGAAGCAAACTACATGCAGAAACAGAAGCAAACTACATGCAGGAACAGAAGCAATCTACATGCAGAAACAGAAGCAAACTACACACAGGAACAGAAGCAATCTACACGTAGGAACAGCAGCAATCTACACGCAGGAACAGAAGCAATCTACATGCAGAAACAGAAGCAAACTACATGCAGAAACAGAAGCAAACTACATGCAGGAACAGAAGCAATCTACACGCAGGAACAGAAGCAATCTACACGCAGGAACAGAAGCAAACTAAGCGCAGAAACAGAAGCAATCTACACGCAGGAACAGAAACAAACTACACGCAGGAACAGAAGCAAACTAAGCGCAGAAACAGAAGCAATCTACACGCAGACAACAGAAACAAACTACACGCAGACAACAGAAACAAACTACACGCAGAAACAGAAGCAAACTACACGAAGAAAAAGAAGCAATCTACACATAGGAACAGAAGCAATCTACACGCAGAAACAGAAGCAAACTACACGCAGGAACAGAAACAAACTACACGCAGGAACAGAAGCAATCTACACGCAGAAACAGAAGCAATCTACACACAGGAACAGAAACAAACTACACGCAAAAACAGAAGCAATCTACACACAGGAACAGAAACAAACTACACGCAGAAACAGAAGCAAACTACATGCAGGAACAGAAGCAATCTACACGCAGAAACAGAAGCAATCTACACACAGGAACAGAAACAAACTACACGCAGGAACAGAAGCAATCTACACGCAGGAACAGAAGCAATCTACACGCAGGAACAGATGCAATCTACACGCAGGAACAGATGCAATCTACACACAGAAACAGAAGCAATCTACACGCAGAAACAGAAGCAATCTACATGCAGGAACAGAAGCAAACTACGCGCAGAAACAGAAGCAAACTACACGCAGAAACAGAAGCAATCTACATGCAGGAACAGAAGCAAACTACATGCAGAAACAGAAGCAAACTAAGCGCAGAAACAGAAGCAAACTACACGCAGGAACAGAAGCAAACTACACGCAGAAACAGAAGCAAACTACATGCAGAAACAGAAGCAAACTACATGCAGGAACAGAAGCAATCTACATGCAGAAACAGAAGCAAACTACACACAGGAACAGAAGCAATCTACACGTAGGAACAGCAGCAATCTACACGCAGGAACAGAAGCAATCTACATGCAGAAACAGAAGCAAACTACATGCAGAAACAGAAGCAAACTACATGCAGGAACAGAAGCAATCTACACGCAGGAACAGAAGCAATCTACACGCAGGAACAGAAGCAAACTAAGCGCAGAAACAGAAGCAATCTACACGCAGGAACAGAAACAAACTACACGCAGGAACAGAAGCAAACTAAGCGCAGAAACAGAAGCAATCTACACGCAGACAACAGAAACAAACTACACGCAGACAACAGAAACAAACTACACGCAGAAACAGAAGCAAACTACACGAAGAAAAAGAAGCAATCTACACATAGGAACAGAAGCAATCTACACGCAGAAACAGAAGCAAACTACACGCAGGAACAGAAACAAACTACACGCAGGAACAGAAGCAATCTACACGCAGAAACAGAAGCAATCTACACACAGGAACAGAAACAAACTACACGCAAAAACAGAAGCAATCTACACACAGGAACAGAAACAAACTACACGCAGAAACAGAAGCAAACTACATGCAGGAACAGAAGCAATCTACACGCAGAAACAGAAGCAATCTACACACAGGAACAGAAACAAACTACACGCAGGAACAGAAGCAATCTACACGCAGGAACAGAAGCAATCTACACGCAGGAACAGATGCAATCTACACGCAGGAACAGATGCAATCTACACACAGAAACAGAAGCAATCTACACGCAGGAACAGATGCAAACTACAAGCAAAACAGCAACAAACTGCATGTAAAACAAAAGCAAACTAAAGGCAAAACAGCAGCAAACTGCACGGATAACAGAAGCAACCTACAATCAAAACAGAAGCAAACTGCATGCAAAACAGAAGCAAACTGCATGCAAAACAGAAGCAAACTGCATGCAAAAAAAAAGCAAACTGCAAAAAAAAAAAAAATGGAAGCAAGCTGCATGTGAAATACAGAAGCAAACTGCCCACAAATCATAAGCAAACTGCATGGGAAAAGCAAGCAAACCACAGGTGTTTTTTCCAAACGGAAGCAATGAAATCAGCCCAGACTGTATTGGGCAGACACAGGCCGACAAGGACTAACGCATTAACGTGCTAAATGTCAGATACAAAAAAAGGTCCGTCTCCATGACGCAGCCCTTCACAGGGTGAAACGCGTCGGCCACGTACTCAGGCAGGGAGTGTCGTCTGATTGTGTTCTCTGGGATCCGAGTGCAGCGGCCATGTCTGTTCAGTAAAAATGATCTGCTGGTTGGCCAACCCATAAAGCTCCGCCCACTTTCCGTCAGTGGGTAGGACTGTGGTTTGCGTATGCGGACGCTACGGGTGGCTGAACGGTCCAAGAAGTGTGGCCTTTCCATTTCACCCCAGTGGCTTTCCTGACAACCCCCCCGGAGGGTTGGTCCATCCATCGCCGTACAACTCACCTGTAATATTCATATCTCATGACATCCGACTGGTATGTCCTGGAGTAGTTGGTCGCTGTGTCTATCACGGAATCGATGGATTTTAAATTGTCCACGATGGGGATGCTGCTCCTGGCCTGTGCAATCTTCTGTTTTATGTTCGCCAGCTGATTCTGTACATCTAAAAATATCAAAAAGAGAAAGAAAAATATAACTTTGGGTTGTAGGATTTTAGTGACAGATCCGGGACCATCGGTACATACGAGGGGGGGGGGGGAGGGGACGGCATATCCGTCTTCATGCAAAATACAGCACTATATGACATCTGAACATTAAATATGGTAGGAAAAAAAAATCACATAAAATATTACTTTCAACTAAACTATAATACGTATTTAATCACTTCCCATCCGGCCGTTGTATATAAACGGCCAGACGGTGGCAGTGCAGGGGCGGGTGGACAGTTATAAATGGCCTCCCCGCACCCTGCTTGTGTGCGCTTCCTGGGAGCGCGCAGCACCGCGATCCGGTGCCCTCTGTGTCCTCCGGCCGATCGTCAGACCGGACCTCTGTGCGAGGTCCCGATCATGTGATCACTGATTGGCCGATCAGTGATCACATGCAGAGTAGTAAGCAAGATCTCACTTCCGACATCATTGCTTACTACGTGTGAAATCTGTGAATGATCACAGAGGTCACATGGTACAGGGCTATTCACAACAGCCTTGTACCATGTGACAAGCTGCGACCAATCACAGCTCACTCAGTAGTTCTCAATGGCTGCAAGAACGCAGCCAGAGAGAAGGAGAAATGATTGCTTTTACAGGCTTTATGGGTGTAAAAGCAATCAGTGTAAAAAAAAAATAAAATCTTCCTCACCCCCCACAAGTAGTACAGTGTCACCATGGTGATAGTGTACTGCTAGGGTGACAGTATGTAAAAAAACCCAAAAACCAAAAATAATAATATAAAAAAATAAAATAAAAATGTTACCAGCTGGGTGCCTTCCCGCTGGGCTGTTTGTGAATTGAGAGCTGTCACTTGGCATGGGCACAGTTTTAGGGGTCGCAATGGCATCCCCACCCATGCTCCAGGGTGCCCGTGCGGCCTTCCAGTCATATTAGATTTTACACTGTGTCACTGCGGCAAAGTGCTTGTTGTATCACCCTGTGTGCAGGTAATTCATTATATCAGAGGGTCCAGGCAGGGGCCACCTAGACCCATCCCGGGGCCCTCTGAGTTTCCAGTTTCACTTACACAGGGTGGCGGCTCAAGCCCTTTTCCCCAGTGGCACACTCTCTACCCCCCCCCCACCCAGCTCAGTATAGTCCCTCAGGCTCAGGCCTGCTCGACCGTGCACATGTACACAAGAGTGGGCCAGGCTGAGCTGTTGGGTGAAAGCGGTGGGACTTGTATGTGAATCTGGAAATAAGAGGGTACACCCAACCCGAACGGGGCCCAATCCGGGCCCTCTGAGTTTCCTCTTTTACATACAAGCCCATCGCTTTCACCTGGAAGCTTAGCGTGTGGCCTGCCTGCCCCCCACCTTGTGTACATGTGTAGCTTGCAGCAGGAGAGAGAGAAGAGATGGCGTGACCACCATACATTCATAGAGCATCCTTGTGTCAGTAGCAGACCTCCAAACCTACGTGCTATCTTGGCACGCGGAGGGAGTATCTTGGCACGCGGAGGGAGTATCTTGGCACGCGGAGGGAGTATCTTGGCACGCGGAGGGAGTATCTTGGCAAGCGGAAGGAGTATCTTGGCATGCGGAGGGAGTATCTTGGCACACGGAGGGAGTATCTTGGCACGCGGAGGGAGTATCTTGGCACGCGGAAGGAGTATCAGCAGTATCAGCAGTGAAGGTGTTCTTAAAGGGAGGAGGGATTACCGAGCCATTTTATCTGACCACAGGACAAGGACCTCAGAAGTTCACAGGAACACAAAACAATAGAATGAATGGCAATGGCAGCCCACTTACCTTTTACTGAGCTTGTCGTTTGATTAGCCACAGTCTGGGGGATATCATTTATGGTCTGTCGGGCCTGAAAGAAAGAAGCAGCGCCTGCAGTTATCACACACAACCATCCATGTGCCAATCAGGGTTGGATTGTACAGATAAGCAGCAAACAAAAAGAATGATAGTACATACAGTAGACATAGTCTCTAACGAAAACCTTCAGGAAGATGTAGATTAGCTGGTTTTCATCGCAGGGCTTAAAATTTCAAGTCCTGAGCTACTAGCCAGGCCTAAGAGTTACTTGCCACCAACAAACACACACATTGACACCTGTATATACACACAGACATGTACATACATACACACACAGAAACATGTACACACACGCACAGAGACACATGTACAAACACACACATACAAACACATGTATACACACACAGGCACGTACAGACATGCATACACACAGATACATGTACATACACAGAAATACACACGCACAGACACATGTACATACATACACAGACACATGTACATACATACACAGACACATGTACATACATACAGACACATGTACGTACATACACAAGCACATGCACACGCAGACACATGTACACACACATACATGTACATACACACAGACACATGTACAGATACACACATGTACATACAGACAGACACATGTACAATTGTACATACATACACACCCTATAAAAAGTTGCAGTACTTCGTTGTTCACTCACAGAGCCGGGTACTGCACTCTAGGGGGAGGCAGAGAGCACAGCACACACTCCTTCCTTTGCTTTCACTGCGCTCAGCTATTGAACAGTCTGACGGCTCCCAGTGCCAATGACAGATCCGGCCTGAGCTCCGAGCCTGCTCAGCAAGACGGCCCTGGGGGACACACTCGCCCCTACCATAATTTCCACTCGCCATTGGCGAGCAGGAGAGTGGAAATTTCAAGCCCTGATAAAGGTCAACATGCCACGTGGCTCCCCAGCCAAAAGTGCAAGAGATCACTCAACAGATGGTTGGAGCTCAGATATAGAGGTTAATATACGTGTCCAGTCCTCGCACTCGGGAAATAGCGACAAATTGTAGTAATTCCACATTTTCTATTGGTGACGCTTTTAAAGCCCCTTATAGGCCATCGGTTTAGTATTACAGAGGAGATCCAGTGCTGGAATTATCGCTCTCATTCTGGCGTGTGCGGCAATATGTAACATGTGTATCGCAATCATCGTTTCCATGCGTAGGGCGCCCCAGCACGTGATTTTACGTTTGTACGTGCGCACATATGTGGGGCCTTGAAAATTTTGTGGGGTGTTATATGCTTGGGTGTAACTTTAATTTTTTTTTAAATAAAAACATTTATTTTTTTTTTTTTTTTACTTATCTTTCTTTTTTTTTATCACATAGGGGACAAAAGTCTCCTATGTGATGATTTTTGGTGACAGGTTCTCATTTTGAGACATCCGGGGTCCCTGCATATCTCCCCTGTGCACTGAATGTAATGCAGTGCACATCGCACTGCATTACATTCTTTCCCGGCCTTGATGGCCGGGAATCTGTCAACAGGGACCTGGAAGTTATGTCACATCCAGGGGCGGACTGACCATTCGAGCATTCGGGCACTGCCTGAGGGCCCAGGGTCAGTAGGGGGCCCCATGAAATGCCCCTGGTACCTTTTATAGGCTTTTTTGGGTGTGCTTTGAGTGTGGGCAAGGACACAGGGGCCCCATGATCCCCTATTGCCCAGGGGCCCCATGAGTTGTCAGTCCGCCCCTGGTAACATCACTTCTGAGTCAGGACAAGAAGGGGAGGGGAGTTGATGTGCCCGTTCTCCTCCTTCCCCGATACCCACCGGCAGCCACCGAACTGGTCTTGGGCCTGCAGATGGGCAAGTGGAGCCTAGGACATATAGCAGGCAGGGGGAGAGGATGGCACTGTGGGCTGTGTGGAAGCAATTGGGTGGCAGTGCTGCCGCCCAAATGCTTCCACCTGACAGGTGAATCCTTCTGCTTGCCCGGGCTGAAGGTAAAAAGAAGAAAAAAAAAAAAAAAAAAAAAAATATATATATATATATATATATATATATATATATATATATGAAAAAAAAGAAAAAATTCCTAGATCAAGGTTTGATCTTGTTCCAGTACCAGGGTAAGTGTTTGGATCAAGGTCAGGGTCAAAGGTCAGGATTTAAAAAAAAAAAATTGGTGTCAGTGTGTTTTAGGTAAAAAAACAAAAACAAAAAAACAAAATGCGCACTATTGTTTCTGGGCAGTACCACGGGTACAAACAACAAATAACACACACATACAGTGAGGAACAGAAGTATTTGAACCCCCTGCGATTTTGCAAGTTCTCCCACTTCTCCATCATGGAGGGTCTGACATTCACATTGCAGGGGATTCCCACTCTGAGAGACAGAATTAAAAAAAAATTCAGGAGATCACATTGTATGATTTGTAAAGAATTTATTTGTCTCGCACGGCTGAACAGAAGTATTTGAACACCTAAGAAACAGCAAGAATTCTGGCTCTCAGAGACCTGTTACTGCGCCTTTAAAAAGTCCTCCACTACTCCACTCATTCATCTCACTTAGTAGCACCTGTCTGAGCTCTTTAAAGACACCTGTCCACCCCACAGTCAGTCAGACGCCAACTACTACCATGGGCAAGACCAAAGAGCGGTCAAAAGACGCCAGAGACAAAATTGTGGACCTCCACAAGGCTGGAAAGGGCTACGGGGCAATTGCCAAGCAGCTTGGTGAAAATAGATCAACTGTTGGAGCAATTGTTAGAAAATGGAAGAGGCTAAAGACGACTGTCAGTCTCCCTCGGACTGGGGCTCCATGCAAGATGTCCCCTCGTGGGGTATCACTGATGAGAAGAAAGGTGAGGAATCAGCCCAGAACTACAAGGGAGGAGCTGGTCAATGACATGAAGAGAGCTGGGACCACAGTTTCACAGGTCACTGTCGGTAGAACACTATGACGTCATGGTTTCCAATCATGCATTGCATGGAAGGTTCTCCTGCTCCAGTCATCACATGTCCAGGCCCGTCTGAAGGTTCCCCTGCTCCAGTCATCACATGTCCAGGCCCGTCTGAAGTTTGCCAATGACCATCTGGATGATCCAGTAGAGGCATGGGAGAAAGTCATGTGGTCAGATGAGACCAAAGGAGAACTTTTTGGTCTAAACTTCACTGGTCGTGTTTGGAGGAAAAAGAAGGATGAGTTGCATCCCAAGAACACCATCCCTACTGTGAAGCATGGGGGTGGTAACATCATGCTTTGGGGGTGCTTTTCTGCGAAGGGGACAGGACGACTGCACTGTATTAAGGAGAGGATGAATGGGGCCATTTATTGTGAGATTTTGAGCAACAACCTCCTTCCCTCAGTCAGAGCATTGAAGACGGGTCGTGGCTGGGTCTTCCAACATGACAACGACCCAAAGCACACAGCCAGGAGAACCAAGGAGTGGCTCCGGAAGAAGCATATCAAGGTTCTGGAGTGGCATAGCCAGTCTCCACACCTAAATCCAATAGAACATCTTTGGAGGGAGCTGAAACTCCGTGTTGCTCAGCGACAGCCCCGAAACCTGACAGATCTAGAGGAGATCGGTGTGGAGGAGTCGGCCAAAATCCCTGTTGCAGTGCAAACCTGGCCAAGGACTACAGGAAACGTCTGACCTCTGTAATTGCAGACAAAGGCTTCTGTACCAAATATTAACACGGATCTTCTCAGGGGTTCAAATACTTCTGTTCAGCCGTGCGAGACAAATACATTCTTTACAAATCATACAATGTGATCTCCTGAATTCTGTCCTCAGAGTGGGAATCCCCTGCAATGTGAATGTCAGACCCTCCATGATGGAGAAGTGGGAGAACTTTGCAGAATCGCAGGGGGTTCAAATACTTCTGTTCCTCACTGTATGTGGTATCGCTGCGATCGTCAAGAGCTGGAGAATTTATTTTGGGTTGCTTGGATTTGGCTGTTATTGCTTGTTATATTGGTCAAGCTTGGAGCATTGCAGATATGCATGTACAGTTGCAAGAAAAAGTATGTGAACCCCTTGGGATTACGTGGAGTTTTGCATGAATTGGGCATAAAATGTGCTCTGAACGTCATCTAAGTCACAACAATAGAAGAACACAGTCTGCTGAACATAATACTACACAAACATTAGATGTTGCCATGGTTTAACTGCACATAACATGTAAACATTCACAGTGCAGGGAGGAAAAAGTATATGAACCTTTGGACTTAATAACTGGTTGACCCTCCTTTGGCAGCAATAACCTCAACCAAACGTTTCCTGTAGTTGCAGATCAGACCTGCACAACGATCTGGAGTAATTTTGGACCACTCTTTTTCACAAAACTGTTTCAGTGTAGCAATATTCTTGGGATGTCTGGTGTGAATTGCTCTCTTAAGGTCATGCCACAGCATTTCAATCGGGTTGAGGTCAGGACTCTGACTGGGCCACTCCAGAAGGCGTATTCTGTGCTGTTGCAGCCATTGTTTTTTTTAATTACTTGTATGCTTTGGGTCATTGTCCTGTTGCATCACCCATCCTCTGCGGAGCTTCAGTTGGCGGACAGATGGTCGTACGTTTTCCTGCAGAATGTCTTGATAAACTCTGGAATTCATTTTCCCATCAATGACAACAATCCGTCCAGGCCCTGAGGCAGCAAAGCAGCCCCAAACCATGATGCTCCCTCCGCCATGTTTTACAGTGGGGATGAGGTTTTGATGTTGGTGTGCTGTGCCTTTTTTTCTCCACACATAGTGTTGTGTGTTCTTCTCAAACAACTCAATCTTCGTTTCATCTGTCCACAGTATATTTTGCCAGTAGTGCTGTGGAACATCCAGGTGCTCTTTTGCAAACTTCAAACATGCTGCAATATTCTTTTTGGGCAGCAATGGCTTCCTCCGTGGTGTCCTCTCATGTACTCCATTCTTGTTTAATGTTTTCCTTATTGTAGATGTGTCATCAAAAATGTTAGCATGTGCCAGAGATTTCTGTAGGTCTTTAGCTGACACTCTGGGATTCTTCTTTACCTCATGCAGCATTCTGCCCTGTGCTCTTGTAGTCATTTTTACAGGACGACCATGCCTAGGGAGAGTAGCAACAGTGCTAAACTTTCTCCATTTGTAGACAGTCTGTCTTACCGTGGACACATGAACATCAAGGCTTTTGGAGATACTTTTGTAACCCTTTCCAGCTTCATGCAAGTCAACTATTCTTGATCGTAGGTCTTCTGAGAGCTCTTTTCTGCGAGGCATGGTTCACATCAGACAGTGCTTCTTGAAACCAGTAAACCCAAAACAGGTGTGTGTTTTTTAAGGGCAGGACAGCTGTCAGCAACACATCCAATATCATCACACTGATTGGAGTCAAGGTTGGCTCACTCCTGGCTCCAATTAGCTCTGGGAGAAGTCATTAAGCTAGGGCTTCACATACTTTTTCCTCCCTGCACTGTGAATGTTTACATGTTATGTGCAATTAAACCATGGCAACATCTTATGTTTGTGTAGTATTATGTTCAGCAGACTGTGTTCTTCTATTGTTGTGACTTAGATGACGTTCAGAGCACATTTTATGCCCAATTCATGCACAACTCCACGTAATCCCAAGGGGTTCACATACTTTTTCTTGCAACTGTAGAAGATCACCGTGGAAGTTAAAAATCACTATAGCAGGAAGAGACACTCCAGTGATCATGGCTAGTTTCCAGGTCCCGTGCTGAGCAGCTGCTCCACTACATTGTGAACACAGGAGGTCACCTGCTGGGCTCATAGCTATTCAGAGAACATTTTGCATTTCCTCAATTCATTGGAGAAGACAAAAAATAGCTAGATCAAGGTTTGATGTAGGTCAGTGCCAGGGTTAGTGTTTGGGTCAAGTAAGGGTCAAAGGTCACGGTCAGTATATTTTGGACAGAATTTGAAAAAAAAAAAAAAAAAACAATTATATAGTATCAGTGTCAGTATGTTTCAGACGGGATAAAAAAAACAAAAAAAACCCAACAAAATGGGCCCCATTGTTTCTGGGCCGCACTCCGGGTCAGGGGCTGACTGACCATTTGGAAACTCAGGCACTGCCCGAGTGCCCGGGGTCAGTAGGGGGCCCCATGAGATGCCGCCGGTACCTTTTTCATAGGCCTTTTGAGTTTGGGCAAAGACACAGAGGCCCCATGATCCCCTATCGAGGGCCCAGGGTCAGTAGGGGGCCCCATGAGATGCCCCTGATACCTTTTTCATAGGCCTTTTTGAGTTTTGGCAAGGACACAGGGGCCCCATGATCCCCTATTGCCCGGGGGCCCCATGATTTGTCAGTCCGCCCCCGCTCCGGGTACAAACAACAATGATCATCCATATATGTGGTATCGCCGCGATCGTCAGGAGCAGGAGAATTTATTTTGAGTTGTTCTTTGGTGGCCGGTTATGATAGTAGCAAGAAATATAAAGCTACATTTTTTTAAATAATGATTTTTTTTGTTTTTACTA
>NW_028318383.1:107500-182500 GCF_062004578.1 Staurois parvus
CTCACTTTAGCTCCATCTTGGGGGGGTCTTCATTAAAAAAAAAATTGCTCTGCGAATGTCTTGGCGTCCACACAGCCCTTGGAGATAATCCCCAGAATGCTGATTTACAATTGTCATTAGGCTCCATCTATTGGCCACATCTGTTACTTTCCTGTTTGAGATATTTCAGGGAATTACCAGATAGGACCCCTAGATGGAGCTGACCATAATCAGAAATAGGAAAATCAGACATATTATCGGGATTAGTCAGGACGGCGGATGCTGAGGCATTCACAAAGAAATTTTTTATTTTTTTTAAATAGCCGCGCAAACAAACTTGCTACAAAGCTACGATGTGACCACCCACATGGAAGAAAAATATATTTTAAAAATATTCTTCCCAAATATATTACCATATATTTGAAATAATACAATTTTGGCCATATTCAATATATATATGTATATACAAAATATATTTTTAAAAATATTTCTCATATATTTAGTAATATATAAAAAAACGCATTTCAACATGCAGTGTGTGTGTGTATATATATATATATATATATATATATATATATATATATATATATACACACATACACACACTGCATGTTGAAATGCGTTTTTTATATATTACGAATTATATGAAAAATATTTTTCAAAATATGTTTTTTTAAAATATATCCTTCAGACTTTTTTTTAACATATAATTTTAACATATTTTTACATATATATATATATATATATATATATATATATATATGTGTGTGTGTGTGTGTGTAAAATTAAATATATATATATCTATATATATACACATGTAAAATTAAATATATATATATATATATATATATATGTAAAATTAAAAAAAAAAAAAAATATATATATATATACAGTATATATATATACACATGTAAAATTAAATATATATATATGTAAAATTATATATATATATATATATATATACACACACATGTAAAATTATATATATATATTTATATATATGGAAAATTTAATATATATATATATATATATATATATAGAATTATTATTATTATACAGGATTTATAGCACCAGTTTGCTCAGCGCTTTACAATATAACGGGAGACAATGCAGCAACAATACAGTTCAATACAAGAGGGATAGGAGGACCCTGATCCTTGGAGCTTACAATCTAAGAGGGAGGGGCTAGTGGTTTAAGAGGTAGTAACTCTGGGGGATGGGCTGGTTAGAAGAGTAGAAGATTCCATTATTAGCTGAAGGCAGTATAGGCTTCCCTGAAGAGATAGGTATATATATACATACACACACACACTGCATGTTGACATGCGTTTTTTATATATTACGAAATATATGAAAAATATTTTTACAAATATATTTTTTTAAAAGATATTCTTCAGATTTTTTTTTTAACATATAAAAAAGTAATTTTAACATATTTTTACATTTATTTGTAAATGCATTCCAAAAATTTAGATTTGTATTTTTAAAGACATACAGTATATTTGAAAATGTATTTTTAAAAATATTATTGGGATTAGTCATGATGGCGGATGCTTATTTTTTTTTTTAAATAGCCGCACAAACTTATCACTTGCTACAAAGCTATGATGTTGCAGTTTGACCACCCACATGGAAGAAAAATATATTTGAAATATATTTTAAAAATATTCTTCCCAAATAGTTTGACATATATTTGAAATACTAACATTTTTGGGACGTATGCAATATATGTGTATATATATATATATATATATATATATATATATTTACACAGCAATAATAATAATATAATGATAGCTATAATATTAATATTATAATAATACCAATAAAAATAATAATAGCAGAAATAATAATATAATGATAACTATAATATTAATATTATAACAATATAATAATAATAGCCAAATTAATAATATAATGATACATAGTATTTATTTATATATAATTTATAATAGTAAAAAATAAAATATAAGAATAATGCCAATAATAATAATTACAGCAATTATAATAATTTAATAACTATAATATTAATATTATAACAATATAATAATACCAATAATAATAGCAGAAATAATAATATGATGATACATATTATATTAATAATAATATAACAACAGTATAATAGTAAAAAGAATAAAATATAAGAATGATGCCAATAATAATGATGCCAATAATAATAATTACAGCAATTATAATAATTTAATAACTATAATATTAATATTACAACAATATAATAATACCAATAATAATAGCAGAAATAATAATATGATGATACATATTATATTAATAATAATATAACAACAGTATAATAGTAAAAAGAATAAAATATAAGAATGATGCCAATAATAATAATGATGCCAATAATAATAATTACAGCAATTATAATAATTTAGTAACTATAATATAAGTATAATAATTTAATAACTATAATATTAGTATTATAACAATATGATAATACTAATAATGATAATAATAATACCACCAATACTACTACTAATAATAATGACAATGATAATATTAATACTAATAATATTATTAAAAATAATAAAATCTATTAATAAATAGCTGTAATACTAAGACAACAAAGATCTTACCATTGACTGTATTCTGAACAGAGTCCAGTGTTGTATTGGCTTTTTGCTCTATGGTGCTTTTTATCATTCCGCCGAGAACTGGACCGATACCTGCAGAAAAAAAAACACAAAGAAATCTTCAACCAAAACATTTACTGAAAAAAAAAACCAGGTAGAATTAAAAGCCAACTTTTTAAAAATTATTAATATTATTTTATTCAAACATTATGTTTCGCATTAGGTAGGGAATAGGCACTTTTTTGCCAATTAAGGAAACGATTGCAAAGAAAGAAAAAGATTTTTTTAATGGCTGCCCAAAAAAACCCCCAGATAGCTGAAAGATTTTTCAGCACATAAAAAAAAAATAATAAAAATAAATAATTAAAATGATTTAATAAAAATTAATAAATAATAATTGATAACATTAAAGAGTAACCTCACTTTTGTTGAGGAAGAACATCCTCCTATGTACATTGGAAAGATTTTACCAAGTTTGTTGCAGATTCCTCCCTTTTGGTATTCTGAAGAAGAAGCTGTTTGTTTCTCTGTGTCGGTGTGCAGAGGGAATATGAATGGGAGTGACTTTATATTTATCAATCAGCTGCCACACTTGCAGAATTCTAATGAGGAAAGTGGCGGGGTCTGCATCCCTTTAGACATGGTTTCTCTTTGGTAGTATCTCACAAAAGAAAAAATTTTCATTGCAGGGGATGCCCAAAATCTGACTTGTAGCGCAGACTTCTGGGAAAATCAGTGAGGTGATCATACAAGCAGGAAATGAAATTTCTGGGGGACGTTCTGTATACCATTTGTGTACACAACACCTCCAGGTTGTCATACTGCATTACAGCAGCTGCAGACTAAAAAGGAACGGATTTTTATGAACATTCAATTACAGTATGACTTGTGTTGTAATTGTTTATATTATATTATTTTTTAATTTGCAATTTTTTCCCCATGAAAGTGGAGTTAACCATAAAAAAAACAAAAAAAAGAAAAACCCACACATTATTAAAAGCATGGTATTCTGATGAGCAGGGTCTTTCATAGGTAAAAGTTTAGTAAAGATATATAAATGGAATGTATGGTGGTTTTGTACATTCTTCTTTTCATTTATTCTTACTATAATATTCTTATATATTAATGTTAATTAATACTACCTAATATTCATATGTGATATATTTTTATTTACCTGGCTGAGGAACAAAAATATAAAAAATATGTTTTATTATTTTGTAATTATTAAAGGTGTATAAAAATGTATAATAATAACAATGATGATATATTATTATTACTACTAATAATAATCATTTTAATAATAGTATATTATACATCATGTTATACATGTAATAATTACATAATAAAATAAATAAATATATATATATATATATATATATATATATATATATATATATATATCTCAATCAATGCAAAGCTAGTTGCTAGGCAAGAAGGTGCTCAAAAAACAAGCATAAGTGTGTATAAAAATGTATAATAATAACAATGACATATTATTGTTAATAATACTATTATTATTATTATTATCAATAACAATATTATTACAAATCATGTTATACATGTAATAATTACATAATAAAAAAGCTATATTATTATTATGATATATATCTATTTATATAATAATAATAATTTTAATAATATTACTATTATAAATCATGTTATACATTAAATAATTACATAATAAAATGTGAGATATATATATATCAATGGAAAGCTAGTTGCTAGGAAGGAAAGTACTCAAAAAACAAGCAGAAATGTATATACAAATGTATAATAATAATAATAATAATGATATATTATTATTAATAAAAATTATTATTATTATTATTAACAATAATAATAATTTTAATAATATTATTATTATTATAAATCATGTTATACATGTAATAATTACATAACAAATCTATATATATGTCAATGGAAAGCTAGTTGCTAGGCATACAAGTGCTCAAAAAACAAGCAAAAATGTGTATAAAAATGTATAATAATAGCAATGCTGATATATTATTATTATTATTATTATAAATCATGTTATACATGTAATAATTATATAAAAAAAATATATTATTATGAGATTTAAATAAATAAATAAATTATATATATATATATATATATATATATATATATACACACACACATTATATATATATATATATATATATATGTATTTAAATCTCATAATAATAGAGTTTTTTATATATAATTATTACATGTATAACATGATTTATAATAATAATATTATTAAAATTATTATTATTATTATTATTATTATTAATAATAAATCAGCATTGCTATTATTATATATATATTTCTCAATGGAAAGCTAGTTGCTAGACAAGAAAGTGCTCAAAATACAAGCACATTTTTGCGCATATTTCAGGTGCTCCCATTGAAGTCTATTTGGGAACTCTGCCCCACAAGGTCATGTACTTTCTATGAGCAATGAGCTTCCAGTGACACCATGTGAGGTGACCCCAGGGAAGGCGATGACTATGGCGTATGGGAAATGAGAACGCCACACTAATATATACAGTCAGAAAGGCGAAATCTAACAAAAATTTAAATTTTTGCATATAGTGTAAGAGACACGAGGACACCATCAACAGTCCATCATAAAATATTTTCCACATCAATACCCAACACGTTTCGGCGCATAGAAACTCCCCCTTCATCAGGGCTTGTAAAAAATGGCAGGTCAGTGACACATGGTCATGGACTGTAGCATGTTAGCTCCTGAAGCTACATACATTCTTCTCCTCCTCACTACTACAGTCCATGACCGATTCTCACTATTTTTCACAAACCCCGATGAAGGGGAAAGTCTTGTGTGCCGAAACGCGTCGGATATTGATGTCAAATCTATTTTACGACTGTTGATGGTGCTCTAATTTCTATCACACTATATGCAAAAAAAAAAATTAGATTTGAGTTGGCCTTTATATGATTATTTCTGATTGGCTGGTTACATTTTTATTTTATAATAACAAAATTATAAAAATAATATTTTTTTTTTTTACTAAAAAATTCCAATGGAAAAAAAAAAAAAAGTTTAGATTAGAGTTGGCCTTTATATGATTATTTCTGATTGGCTGGTTATTTTTTTTTATAGTAATAAAATAATAAAAATAATATATATTTTTTTTTACTGAAAAAAATCCAACGGAAAATAATTGGAACTATTTGTCAGGCTTACCAGTAATGCTGCTGTTGGCTTGGTTTATAGGTACACTGCTGGAATTAGTAATGGCATCGACATCCTGGGAAGAAAACAAAAAATGCTGAAAAATGGACCAAATAATTGCACAAATAAATAGAAAAGCGCCAGAATAGAATATGGAAATCAGCGGGTATTTTATTTCTCCATCTAGCGATGGAAAGAGAGATTTGTCTTGGGAAAGTGATCCAGGAATAATCTGGAATTAAACCCAAGAAGAAGAATGTCATATATTGTAGCTTACCGGTCTTTAGATGCGGTGACTGCATTAGTTTTCTTTTTTTCTCAGTTTTTTCCCCTTTATTTTCCCCCGTTGATCCTGCCACTAACACACCTTCTGTCCCAGGGTGGCACCACTGTATATACTGTATATACAAAAAGTTTGTGTTGTCACCCTAGGCTGCTTCATCCTGATTTGGACAGAAAACCCCTCCCTCGCTGGTTGTCTCTACAACATAAAGGGGTGTTATTTTGCAGGCTTTTTTTTTTTTTGCAGAAAATCTCCTTAGCCCAGAAAATAAAAAATGAATGCAGCCCCCATGTCTAAGAACTGGTAAACTGAAATATATTACATTTTTTTTAAGATATACTGTATGTATATCTAAACCCAATGACTAAAATCTCATATTTTTAATTAATTATTTTAATATAATTTTAATATTAATATAAATGTAGTATTAATTTTTTATTATTTTTAATTTTTTTATTATTCATTCTGATATATTTTTTTAGAAATAAATTTAACTAAAATTTTATTAATGTAAATGTATTATTTATAATAATAACAGTGAAGTGGCGAGCGGGCGACCAGATCTGATTATTGCATCACATCCCTTAAAGTTGCAAATATTCAATAGAGAAGATGGGACTTTCAGGGTGCATGACTATGAATACAAAACATATTAAAAAGTTATATCATTTTTATTTCATATTTTTGTAAAAAAAAAAGGAAAAAAATACAGAAAGACACTTTCGAGCACATTTCTCTCATCAAATTCTACAGAAATGATCCCTGAAAGTATAGACTATACGAAATAAAAATTATATAACTTTTTAATATGTTTTGTATTTATGTCCATGCACCCTGAATGTCCCATCTTCTATATTGAATATTATTTATAATAATATTAATGTATTATTTATAAATGTAGTATTCCTTATTTTTTTTATTTTTTTTTATATCCTTTTCATGTTGTGTATATTTTATTACTTTATTTTTAATTATTTTGTTATTAGTAATAAAATAGTAAAAACTACAATATTCATTTCTAGTACTTTTTTTTTGTTTTATTCAGTTTTATATCTGTTTTTATAAAAATATTTATTTTGATATAATTAAAATTTTTTTCTTATAAAATAATCCTTATGTAATATTAATAAAAATTGTAGTATTTCATTTTTTTTTTTTAGATTTTGTTTATTATTCTCCTAGATTGTAAGCTCCCAGGATCAGGGTCCTCCTATCCCTCTTGTAGTGAACTGTATTGTTGCTGTATTGTCTCCCGTTATATTGTACAGCGCTGAGCAAACTGTTGGCGCCATAAATCCTGTATAATAATAATAATAATAATAATAATGATTAATTTTGATATAATTATTTAAATTGATAATACCATTTTATTATTTTTTATAAATGTATTTATAATTTAGAATATTTTTTATTATATTATTCATGTTTATATCAGTTTTTAAAAATTATTTTTTTTTATCCGGCCCCACATCCAATCGCTTTCCAAAGCCTGCTGGCTCAACCTTCGCAACATCTCCAAAATACACTACTTCCTAACCAATGACACCGCAGAGCTCCTAATTCCCTCCCTGGTTATCTCCCTCCTCTACTACTGAAACTTCCTCCTCATTGGCTGACCTTTACATAGGCCCTCCCCCCTCCAGTCCATCATGAATGCTGCTGCCAGGCTTATCCACCTTACCAACCACTCAGTGTCCCCCATCCCTCTGCCAATCCCTCCATTGGCCTCCACTCAGTGTCCTCCATCCCTCTCTGCCAATCCCTCCACTGGCCTCCACTCAGTGTCCTCCATCCCTCTCTGCCAATCCCTCCACTGGCCTCCACTCAGTGTCCTCCACCCCTCTCTGCCAATCCCTCCACTGGCCTCCACTCGGTGTCCTCCACCCCTCTCTGCCAATCCCTCCACTGGCCTCCACTCGATGTCCTCCATCCCTCTCTGCCAATCCCTCCACTAGGTGTCCTCCACCCCTCTCTGCCAATCCCTCCACTGGCCTCCACTCGATGTCCTCCACCCCTCTCTGCCAATCCCTCCACTGGCCTCCACTCGGTGTCCTCCACCCCTCTCTTCCAATCCCTCCACTGGCCTCCACTCGGTGTCCTCCACCCCTCTCTGCCAATCCCTCCACTGGCCTCCACTTGGTGTCCTCCACCCCTCTCTGCCAATCCCTCCACTGCCCTCCACTCAGTGTCCTCCACTCCTCTCTGCCAATCCTTCCACTGGCCTCCACTCGGTGTCCTCCATCCCTCTTTGCCAATCCCTCCATTCGCCTCCACTCAGTGTCCTCCACCCCTTCCTGCCATTCCCTCCACTGGCCTCCACTCGGTATCCTCCATCCCTCTCTGCCAATACCTTCACTGGCCTCCACTCAGTGTCCTCCATCCCTCTCTGCCAATCCCTCCACTGAGTGTCCTCCATCCCTCTTTGCCAATCCCTCCACTGGCCTCCACTCGGTATCCTCCATCCCTCTCTGCCAATACCTTCACTGGCCTCCACTCAGTGTCCTCCATCCCTCTCTGCCAATCCCTCCACTGACCTCCACTCAGTGTCCTCCACCCCTCCCTGCCATTCCCTCCACTGGCCTCCACTCGGTATCCTCCATCCCTCTCTGCCAATACCTTCACTGGCCTCCACTCAGTGTCCTCCATCCCTCTCTGCCAATCCCTCCACTGACCTCCACTCAGTGTCCTCCATCCCTCTCTGCCAATCCCTCCACTGGCCTCCACTCAGTGTCCTCCATCCCTCTCTGCCAATCCCTCCACTGGCCTCCACTCAGTGTCCTCCATCCCTCCCTGCCATTCCCTCCACTGGCCTCCACCCCTCTCTGCCAATCCCTCCTGCCAATCTCCTTCCTCCAATATTTATATTCCTTTAGGTATTCATATGTGATACACCAACTTGGCCTTACCTGCGGCACCGTACTGACGAAGGTCTTCAGGTTATCCGCGGTGTCATTGAAGGTGTTGAACCCGTTCTCCACCGCCTTGCCTATTTTGCTGTTGCTATAAAACGCACAGATGTCACCAGCCCTGCCGGGAGGAAACAACAGAAATGGGGGACATTAAAGCAACAATCGTAATCTCTACCCATATGGAAGAGAAATATATTTTCAATACAGTTAGAAAAAAAAAAATATACATGCAACATATATTTACAATATATTGGCCTACACGAATTTTAACATGTATTCCAAAAATGTAAATTAAAATATATTTTCCAAAGGCATATCTTTAACAATATATTTTTCAAAATATATTTTCCAGATATTTTTGAACATCTAAAAAAATGCATTTAAACGTAGATTTTTAAATATACTTGTAAATGCATTCCAAGTGACACTTTGAAATATATTTCACCGTGTGTTCTGAATATATATTTTTAATAATATATTCACAAATATATTGAGATATATTTTTTAAATATATTGAATACGGCCAAAATTGTAGTCTTTGAAATATAGGTCAATATATTTGGGAAGAATATATTAAAAATGTATTTTTAAAATATATTTTTTTTCCATGTGTATTCCAAAAATGTAAATTAAAATATATTTTCCAAAGGCATATATTTAAAAATATATTTTTCAAAATATATTTTCCAGATATTTTTGAACATCCAGAAAAAATGCATTTAAACGTAGATTTTTTAAATATACTTGTAAATGCATTCCAAATGACACTTTGAAATATATTTCAGCGTGTGTTCTGAATATATATTTTTAATAATATATTCACAAATATATTGAAATATATTTTTGAAATATATTGAATACGGCCAACATTGTAGTCTTTTAATATATTCTTCCCAAATATATTGACCTATATTTCAGAGTGTATTTTTAAAATATATTTTTCTTCCATGTGCATTCCAAAAATGTAAATTAAAATATATTTTCCAAAGGCATTTATTTAACAATATATTTTTCAAAATATATTTTCCAGATATTTTTGAACATCTAAAAAAAAATGCATTTAAACATAGATTTTTTAAATATACTTGTAAATGCATTCCAAATGACACTTTGAAATATATTTCAGCCTGTGTTCTGAATATATATTTTTAATAATATATTCACAAATATATTGAAATATATTTTTGAAATATATTGAATACGGCCAACATTGTAGTCTTTTAATATATTCTTCCCAAATATATTGACCTATATTTCAGAGTGTATTTTTAAAATATATTTTTCTTCCATGTGCATTCCAAAAATGTAAATTAAAATATATTTTCCAAAGGCATTTATTTAACAATATATTTTTCAAAATATATTTTCCAGATATTTTTGAACATCTAAAAAAAATGCATTTAAACATAGATTTTTTAAATATACTTGTAAATGCATTCCAAATGACACTTTGAAATATATTTCAGCGTGTGTTCTGAATATATATTTTTAATAATATATTCACAAATAGATTGAAATATATTTTTTAAATATATTGAATACGGCCAAAATTGTAGTCTTTTAATATATTCTTCCCAAATATTTTGACCTATATTTCAGAGTGTATTTTTAAAATATATTTTTCTTCCATGTGCATTCCAAAAATGTAAATTAAAATATATTTTCCAAAGGCATATATTTAAAAATATATTTTTCAAAATATATTTTCCAGATATTTTTGAACATCTAAAAAAAAAACATTTAAACATAGATTTTTAAATATACTTGGAAATGCATTCCAAATGACACTTTGAAATATATTTCAGCCTGTGTTCTGAATATATATTTTTAATAATATATTCACAAATAGATTGAAATATATTTTTGAAATATATTGAATACGGCCAAAATTGTAGTAATTGAAATATAGGTCAATATATTTGGGAAGAATATATATTTTTAAAATATATTTTTCTTCCATGCGGGTAACCCTCTTACATCCAGATTTTTTTGGGCGTTATGTTTGCCTTTCAAAAAAAAAAACATTTTAGGCCTAAAGATGAGTTAAAACCCTCAAACATTTTATAGGATCTGAAAGCAGCCACCCCGAAGAATAAAATGGTGGGTGTTTTAAATTTTTATGCCACATAATATTTGCACAACATAGGATTAAGCTCAACTTTTCCGTAGAATATTCAGTAGTTCATGTTATGGAATATTCTGGTAAAATATAAAACAGGAGGTTGCTCCGAGTGATTCGATTCCCAACACATCGAGCTTTAATACCGGCCATGTCTGCAAACCAACGATGAACTTCAGCATTCTATATTCTCCCTGTGCTGGGAGAGGTGGTCATGTGACCTCCTGAACGCCTGGAAGCCATTGCTCTACCTACCTCTGAAAAGGGATCCACCGCCATGTAAACCTAGGCTAAGGCTGTTGATTCTGCTTTTTAATCCCCGGGGTTGATACCCTCCTAGCAGGACATACTCCACCCAACATTTGACGTCCTCTACCATCAATATGTGAACACTCCTAGTGAATGCGGACCCCCCAAACATTTGATGCCCTCTTTACCATACCCCCGGGTTCAATATGTGAACATTCCCAGTGAATACAGACCACCCAGCATGTGATGTCCTCTGCTCATAACCCCCAGGTCAATATATGAACACGCTTTGTGAACACAGACTACCCAACATATGATGCCCCTACCCATAACTCCAGGGTAGGGACATCGATATATGAACACTTCTAGTGAATGTGGACCCCTCAACATTTGATGTCCTCTGCCCATAACCCCTGGGACCAGGGGCGGACTGACAACTCATGGGGCCCCCGGGCAATAGGGGATCATGGGGCCCCTGTGTCCTTGCCCAAACTCAAAAAAGCCTATGAAAAAGGTACCAGGGGCATCTCATGGGGCCCCCTACTGACCCCGGGCCCTCGGGCAATGCCCGAGTTTCCAAATGGTCAGTCCGCCCCTGCCTGGGTCAATATATGAACATTCCCAGTGAATACAGACCACCCAACATGTGATGTCCTCTGCCCATAACCCCGGGGTCAATATATGAACGCACCTAGTGAATACAGACCACCCAACATGTGATGTCCTCTGCCCATAACCCCCGGGTCAATATATAAACACTTCTAGTGAATACAGACCACTCAACATATAATGTCCTCTGCTCAGAATCCCAGGGTCAATATATGAATACGCTTTGTGAACACAGACCACCCAACATTTGATGCCCTCTGCCTATAACTCCTGGGTCAATATGTGAACTCTCCTAGTGAATACAGACCACCCAACATGTGATGTCCTCTGCCCATAATCCCAGGGTCAATATATGTACACTCTTTGTGAACACAGACCACCCAACATATGTTGTCCTCTGCCCATAACCCTGAGGTCAATATGTGAACTCTCCTACTGAACACAGACCACCCAACATTTGATGCCCTCTGCCTATAACTCCTGGGTCAATATGTGAACTCTCCTAGTGAATACAGACCACCCAACATTTGATGCCCTCTGCCCATAACCCCGGGGTCAATATATGAACGCGCCTAGTGAATACAGACCACCCAACATGTGATGTCCTCTGCCCATAACCCCGGGGTCAATATATGAACGCGCCTAGTGAATACAGACCACCCAACATGTGATGTCCTCTGCCCATAACCCCCGGGTCAATATATAAACACTTCTAGTGAATACAGACCACTCAACATATAATGTCCTCTGCCCAGAATCCCAGGGTCAATATATGAATACGCTTTGTGAACACAGACCACCCAACATTTGATGCCCTCTGCCTATAACTCCTGGGTCAATATGTGAACTCTCCTAGTGAATACAGACCACCCAACATGTGATGTCCTCTGCCCATAATCCCAGGGTCAATATATGAACATTCCCAGTGAATACAGACCACCCAACATGTGATGTCCTCTTCCCATAATCCCAGGGTCAATATCTGAACACGCCTAGTGAATGCGGACCCTCCAACATTTGATGCCCTCTGCCCATAACCCCCAGGTCAATATATGAACACTCCTTTTGAATACAGACCACCCAACATGTGATGTCCTCTTCCCATAATCCCAGGGTCAATATCTGAACACGCCTAGTGAATGCGGACCCTCCAACATTTGATGCCCTCTGCCCATAACCCCTGGGTCAATATATGAACACTCCTAGTGAATACAGACCACCCAACGTGATGTCCTCTGCCCATAATCCCAGGGTCAATATATGAACACGCTTTGTGAACACAGACCACCCAACATTTGATGTCCTCTGCCCATAACCACGAGCTCAATATGTGAACTCTCCTACTGAACACAGACCACCCAACATTTGATGCCCCCTGCCCATAACCCCGGGGTCAATATGTGAGCAGTCATAGTGAACGCAGACCACCCAACATTTGATGCCTTCTGCCCATAAGCAGACCATCCTTCCCCAGTTCCCGGGTCCCTCAGGCTCATACAGAGCCCTATCCAGGAACACACAGAGGAGCCAAGCCTGGAGACATGAACACGGAATACTTAGTTTCCTCCTCTAATAATAACCCAGAAACCTCCGGAGACAATGACATGACACCTTTGTTATGGATACAAATCTCAGGGTAGAATTGTTGGCACGATCAGTACTCCATGCTGCCAACACCATCATTCTTGGTGCACGCACGAGAAACAACAGACATGAAATTCTTTATTACAATTAAAGCCGTTGTAAGGTTTAAAGTTTTTGTACTAAAATAAAAAAAGATGTTCTACTTATCCTGAACCCTGCCCTGAACCCCATCTTCTTGATTTCCCCACCGGAACTCTTGGCTCCTCCTCTTACCTGTGTGCCACCATGGGAAGCTGCTAGGGTAGGATGGGATGGGATGGGATGGGGTAGGATGGGATGGGGTGGGATAGAATGGGGTACGATAGATTGGGGTAGGATGGGATGGGGTAAAATGGGATGGGGTAGGATAGGATGGGATGGAGTAGGATGGGATGGGGTAGGATAGGATGGGGTACGATAGATTGGGGTAGGATGGCATGTGGTAGGATACATTGGGGTAGGATAGGATGGGATGGGGTAGGATAGAATGGGGCAGGATAGATTGGGGTAGGGTGGGATGGGGTAGGTATAGGATGGAATAGGATAGGATGGTGTAGAATGGGATGGGGTAGGATGGGATGGGGTAGGGTAGGATGGGATGGGGTAGGATGGGATGGGGTAGGGTAGGATGGGATGGGGTAGGATGGGATGGAGTAGGATGGGATGGAGTAGGATGGGATGGGGTAGGATGGTAAGGAGTACGATAGATTGGGGTAGGATGGGTTGGGGTAGGATGGGTTGGGGTAGGATGAGATGGGGTATGTTAGATTGGGGTAGGATAGGATGAGGTAGGATGGGGAGGGGTAGGATAGGATGAGGCAAGATAGATTGGGGTAGGATAGGATGGGGTAGGATGGGATGGGGTGGGGTAGGATGGATTGGGGTAGGAAATGATGGGGTAGGATAGGATGGGGGAGGATGGGATGGAGTAGGTAAATGGATGGAATATGATAGGATGGTGTAGAATGGGATGGGGTAGGATAGGATGGGGTAGGATGAGATGGGGTAGGATGGGATGGAGTAGGTATAGGATGCAATATGATAGGATGGGGTAGGATAGGATGGGGTAGGATGGTATGGAGTAGGATAGGATGGGGTAGGATGAGATGGGGTAGGATAGGATGGGGTAGGATGATATGGAGTAGGATAGGATGTGGTAGGATGAGATGGGGTAGGATAGGATGGGGTAGGATAGGATGGAGTAGGTATAGGATGGAATAGGATAGGATGGGTAGGATGGGATGGGGTAGGAAAGGATGGGGTAGGATGGGATGGGGTAGGTATAGGATGGAATAGGATAGCATGGTGTAGATTTGGATGGGGTAGGTATAGGGGTCGGTACTCACAGGATGACGAGAGTGATGATCAGCAGGAAGAAGTAGATGAAGCGCCTCTTGCAGGTCATCCTCTTGGTCTGCTTCTGGTACATCTTCCCACCGCAGTTCCCGCAGCAGCGGCAGCAAGGGAAGAACAGTCCCACCAGCGTCATCAGGATAATGAAGAGCAAGCCTATGGCGAGAGCCACCAGATAGCCAACTTCATACATCAGCACCTGGAAGAGAATGGGACTTTTAAAGACCTCGATTTCACTTCACCTTGGTGTACAGTGCCCTGCTGGACCCTCCTACCAACCCAGATCATCCTGCATTGTACAGATGTAACGCACCCCCGTAGGAGGCGCTGGTGAATGCAGTCCTATTTCCCCACTTAGCACACACAGCCAGGCACCTCACTTTTCCACTGGAAGGCTAGATACTGAGCCATGGGGAGCAGAAGAGAACTTTACATGTGCCACGGATGGTGTCCTGGGGGATTTCCTCCCAGATCTGGACCAGGGCATCACTGAGCTCCTGCGCAGTCTGAGGTGTGACCTGGTGGCATCAGATGGGCCCAGACATGGTATTCAAGAGGTGTTCTATTGGATTTAGGTCAGGCGAGCGTGGGGGCCATTCAATGGGATCAATACCTTCATCCTCCAGGAACTGCCTGCATACTCTCACCACATGAGGCCTGGCATTATTGTGCACCAGGAGGAACCCAGGACCCACTGCACCAGGAGGACCCTAGGACCCACTGCACCAGGAGGAACCCCGGACCCACTGCACCAACATAGGGTCTGACAATGGGTCCAAGGATTTCATCCCCATACCTAATGGCAGTCAGGGTGCCATTGTCTAGCCTGTAGAGGTCTGTTGGTCCCTCCATGGATATGCCTCCCCAGACCATCACTGACCCACCACCAAAACGGTCATGCTGAACCATGTTACAGGCAACAGAACATTCTCCACGTCTTCTCCAGACCCTTTCACATCTGTCACGTGCTCAGGGTGAACCTGCTCTCATCTGTGGAAAGCACAGGGTGCCAGTGGTGGACCTGCCAATTCTGGTGTTCAATGGCAATTGCCAATCCAGCTCTATGGTGCCGGGCAGTGAGCACAGGGCCCACTGGAGGACGTCGGGCCCTCAGGACTCCCTCATGAAGTCTGTTTCTGATTGTTTGGTCAGAGACATTCCCACCAGTGGCCTGCTGAAGGTCATTTTGTAGGGTTCTGGCAGTGCTCATCCTGTTCCTCCTTGCACAAAGGAGCAGATACCGGTCCTGCTGATGGGTTAAGGACCTTCTACAGCCCTGTTCAGTTCTCCTAGAGGAACTGCCTGTTTCCTGGAATCTCCTCCATGCTCTTGAGACTGTGCTTGGAGACACAGCAAACCTTCTGGCAATGGCACGTAATAATGTGCCATCCTGGAGGAGTTGGCCTGCCTGTGCAACCTCTGTAGGGTCCAGGTATGGCCTCATGCTCCCAGTAGTGACACTGACCCTAGCCAAATGTGAAACTAGTGAAAAACAGTCAGAAAAGATGAGTAGGGGAAAAAAATGTCAGTGGCCTCCACCTGTAGAACCATTCCTGTTTTGGGGGTCGTCTCGTTGTTGCCTATCTAGTGCACCAGTTGTTAATTTCATTAACACCAAAGCAGCTGAAACTGATTACCACCCCCCTCTGCGACTTCACTGACCAGGAGTTTCTTTGACTCGATGCTAGACTCTGATTACAGTCTTCCTTTCATTTTTTTGAGCCGTGTATAAGCAGATTAAACTCCGTCTTGAAGGTTTCTCAGCATTGGCTGATGGCAGACGGTTCTCTATACATAAAGGAGGAAGAGAATGAGCATAAAATAATTCTGGGCATTCCCCACTTGCAGTCTGTCGGCCATGGACAGCACAAGCAGGATGTCTTATCTAACATACATCTGCAAGTTTACAGCTCACACAATGACCTCCTGGGACTGAACGCCATAAACAATGAAAGGCGCAGATGTGAAGGAGGAAGTGAGCGCACCTGAAGACAATGGCAGCCATCCGTAAACCGTCTCCCAAGTGTATGTGGTGGCCAGACCTTCCAGGTTCAAGCTGTTCCTCTACTACAAAAGGGCTGGTAAGTCAGAAAGGGTTTTACTAAATGACTGATGAGCAACAATGTTAATGCGAGAAGGGATATAGACAGGCATGTAATCAGCATCCAGCTGAACTTGACCAGCCTACAGTCTTTTTTGGAAGCCAGCCTAAAGGGTTAGTTCATCTTACCCAAAAAAGCTGCCTATGCAGGTAAGGGGCACCTGTAGATAAAACAAACTGCGCAACTTTGGCTGAAGTTGGATAACGCCCTTGCTATAGGTGTAGGTAATTTACGTACCACCTGAAGACTGGCTAAAAAAAACTTCCAGAGATGGCATCATCCCATCCTGCCTTGTTGCTAGGATGTTGCTAAGACACTCCTAGCTGTTCCTGCTCACCTCCACCATCACAGAAAAAAGCTCCTGTAACGGAACCGGACCCCGACTGCACTAGGGTATTTCCGTTAGACTTCCGCTTCCCTGTCCGAACACAGATCCACGGACACCACTCTTGAGCGAAACCAGGAAATAGACTGCTTTATTTTAACACAGACACAAGATATATACATTCAAGGGAACAACCCCCCCTCCCTGTATAAGGATACAGAGAGGGGCAAATCAAATCAAGCAGCAAGAAAAACATCAGCAGACGCCCCCCACCAAGCCAATACACAAACACATACATCCCATATTGTTTGCTCCCAAGCAAGACACACAATAGAATGGGATGCAACCCCATAAAACCAAACAATCCATAACCCCCCACCTATCTCCTATACGTGTCTACACAATATCAGGACATTTCACCCTGCACCCCTAACAGGCACAGGGTGACTTACACATAAGAGGGATATGGGGAGCTGAGACGGGGGTCTCCCCACCTCTCCAAAGTGAGCTGTGTTCCATGGACCCCCCCACCCAAAGTCACTCCCGTCACAGCTCCCAACATGTGTGGTCTACTATCTCCTCCATCGCTGAGCTCAGAGTTACTGCAACAGGGGAGAGAGAACCCATGTAAGGGGAGTTAAAGTGGCTGGGAGTGTCTTAGCAACATCCTAGCAACAAGGCAGGACTGGATGATACCATATCTGGGAGTTTTTGGCCAGACTTTTGGAGATATGTAAATGGCGTTAACCTATAGCAAGGATATTATCCAACTTTGGTCAAAATTACACATTTGTTTTTTTAGCTAAAGACACCCCTTACCCGAATAGGCAGGTTTTTTGGTGAAGGTGAATTGAGCCTCTAAAGCTGAAGTTTAGATTTGGCTAATACTGCATAGTTATACTGGTCAAGCTTGGAGAACTGTAGACATGCATGTGGAAGATCCCCATGGAATTTGGAAACTACTGTAATAGGAACGGATACTCCAGTGATCATGGCTAGTTTCCGGGTCCAGTGCTGAGCGGCTGCCCTGTCGCATTCTGAATTCAGGAGGCCAGCTGCTGGGCAAAGGTGCTACTCAGAGAACACTTTGCCTTTCCTCAAATAATGTAAAGCATTCTCTGATTGGTTGAGGTGGAGCCTGAGCTATTGAAGGTATGCATGTAGAAGATCCCTGTGGAAGTTAAAATTCCTATAGTAGGAAGTGACACTCTAGTGATCATGGCTAGTTTCTAATTTGTTGGTGAATGTGAACTAACCTGTTAAAGCTGAAGTTTAGATTTGGCTATTATTGCTGGTTACATTTGTCACGCTTGGAGCATTGTAGATATATAAGTGGAAGATCCCCGTGGAATTTGGAAACCATTGTAGTAGGAACAGACACTCCAGTGATCATGACTAGTTTCCAGGTCCCATGCTGCAATTTTTTTGGTGAATGTGAACTGACCAGTTAAAGCTGAAGTTTAGATTTGGCTATTATTGCTCGTTACATTGGCCAAGCTTAGTGCATTGTAGATGTGCAAGTGGAAGATCCCCGTGGAATCTGGTAACCATTATAGAGGAACGGACACTCCAGTGATCATGGCTAGTTCCTGGGTCCCGTGCTGAGCAGATACCCTGCTACATTGTGAACAGAGGAGGTCACCTGCTGGGCACAGGCACCATTCAAAGAACACTTTTCCTTTCCTCAAATAATGTAAAGCATTCTCTGATTGGATGAGGCGGAGCTTGGGCCATTGTAGGTATGCATGTAGAAGATCCCTGTGGTAGTTAAAAATCACTATAGTAGAAGAGAAACTCCAGAGATCATGGCTAGTCTCCAGGTTCCGTGCTGTAATTTTTTTGGTGAATGTGAACTGACCTGTTAAGCTGAAGTTTAGATTTGGCTATTATTGCTGGTTACATTGGTCAAGCTTGGAGCATTGCAGATATGCATGTGGAGGATCCCCGTGGAATCTGGAAACTACTGTACTAGGAATGACACTCCAGTGATCATGGCTAGTTTCCGGGTCACATGCTGAGAGGCTGCTCCACTACATTGTGAGCACAGGAGGTCGCCTGCTGGGCACAAGCACCATTCAGAGAACGCTTTGCCTTTCCTCAAATACTGCAAAGCATTCTCTGATTGGATGAGGTGGCGCTTGGGCCATTGTAGGTATGCATGTAGAAGATCCCTGTGGTAGTTAAAAATCACTGTAGTAGGAAGCGACACTCCAGTGATCATGGCTAGTTTCTGGGTCCCGTGCTGTAATTTTTTCGGTGAATGTGAACTGACCAGTTAAAGCTGAAGTTTAGATTTGGCTATTATTGCTGGTTACATTGGCCAAGCTTGGAGCATTGCAGATATGCATGTTGAGGATCCCCGTGGAATCTGGAAACTACTGTACTAGGAATGGACACTCCAGTGATCATGGCTAGTTTCCGGTCTTCGTGTTGCAATTTTTTTGATGAATGTGAACTGACCCATTAAAGCTGAAGTTTAGATTTGGCTATTACTGCTTGTTATATTGGTCAAGCTTGGAGCATTGCAGATACTGTATGCATGTGGAGGATCCCCGTGGAATTTGGAAACTACTGTACTAGGAACGGACACTCCAGTGATCATGGCTAGTTTCCAGGTCACGTGCTGTAATTTTTTTGGTGAATGTGAACTGACCCGTTAAAACTGAAGTTTAGATTTGGCTATTATTGCTCGTTATATTGGTCAAACGTGGAGCATTGCAGATATGCATGTTGAAGATCCCTGTGGTAGTTAAAAATCACTATAGTAGGAAGAGACACTCCAGTGATCATGGCTAGTTTCCAGGTCCCGTGCTGAGCGGCTGCCCCGCTACATTGTGAACACAGGAGGTCACCTGCTGGGCTCATAGCTATTCAGAGAACACTTTGCATTTCCTCAATTCATGGAAAACATTCTCCAGAGGAAAAAAAAAATAACTAGATCAAGGTTTGATCTAGGTCAGTGCCAGGGTTAGTGTTTGGGTCAAGTAAAGGTCAAAGGTCACGGTCAGTATATTTTGGACAGAATTTGAAAAAAAAACACCAAGCAATTATTAAGTATCAGTGTCAGTATGTTTCAGGCGGGATAAAAAAGAAAGAAAAGCAAACTGGGCCCCATTGTTTCTGGGCCATACTCCGGGTCAGGGGTGGACTGACCATTTGGGCACCCGGGCACTGCGCGAGGGCCCGGGGGTCAGTAGGGGGCCCCATGAAATTCCCCTGGTGCCTTTCATAGGCTTTTTTGGGTGTGCTTTGAGTGTGGGCAAGGACACAGGGGCCCCATGATCCTCTATTGCCCTGGGGCCCCATGAGTTGTCAGCCCGCCCTGCTCCTGGTACCAGTAAACGTCCACATATGTGGTATCGCCGCGATCGTCAGGAGCAGGAGAATTTATTTTGAGTTGTTCTTTGGTGGCCGGTTATGATAGTAGCAAGAAATATAAAGCTACATTTCTTAAATAATGATATTTCTTCTTTTTTTTTTTTATATTTTGGACCAGTTTTCCTTTGTTAATAATAATAATTAAAAAAAAAAAAGAAACATCCATGACCAGTTTTACTATCACTATAGCTGCAAAATTGTGTTCAGGCATTAACATGGTTTACCATCACTACTGCAGGCCATAGACAGGTCGAAAATCGGCCGATTTTCACACCATTAGTGGGTTAATTGGTCGGCCGTTTTTCTGGATTTTGTCAGATTTTTTTGATCGGTAAAGTTGGAAAAAACATTTCACGGCAATGATGGGCAAATCGGCCGATCTTTTTACCAATAAAAAATCTGCGCATGAGCCGTGACCTGCAAGAAAAAGAAGAAGAAGAAGAAAAAAAAAAAGAAGAAGAAAGAGAAGAAAAAAAATTAGAAGAGAAAGAGGAAGAAAAAGAAGAGGAAGAGAAAGAAGGAGAAGAGAGAAGAGAAAGAAGAAGAGAGAAGAGAAAGAGGAAGAAGATGAAAAGGAAGAAGAAGATGATGAAGAAGAAGGAAGAGGAGGAGGAAGAAGAAGAAGAAGAAGCAGAAGTGAGAGAAGAAGAAGAAAAAGAAGAAGAAGAGAGAAGAGAAAGAAGAAGAAGCAGAAGTAGAAGAAGAGAAAGAAGAAGAAGAGAGAAGAGAAAGAAGAAGAAGAGAAGAGAAAGAAGAAGGAGAAGAGAGAAAAGAAGAAGAAGAGAAAGAAGAAGAAGAGAGAAGAGAAAGAAGAAGAGAAAGAAGAGGAAGAAGAAGAAGAGAAAGAAGAAGAAGAGAAAGAAGAGGTAGAGAGAAGAGAAAGAAGAGAAAGAAGAAGAGAGAAGAGAAAGTAGTAGAATAAGAGGAAGAAGAGAAAGAAGTAGAAGAAGAGGAAGAAGAGAAAGAAGAAGAGAAAAGAGAAAGAAGAAGAAGAGAAAGAAGAGGAAGAGGAAGAAGAGAAAGAAGAAGAAGAAGAAGAAGAGAGAAGAGAAAGAAGAAGAAGAAGAACAGAAAGAAGAAGAAGAAGAACAGAAAGAAGAAGAAGAAGAAGAAGAAGAAGAAAGAAGAGAAAGAAGTAGAAGAAGAGAAAGGAGAAGAAGAGGAAGAAGAGAAAGAAGAAGAAGAGAAAGAAGAAGAAGAAGAAGAGGAGAAAGAAGAGGAAGAAGCAGAAGAAGAGAAAGAAGAGGAATTCCAGTCTGCTATTATATTTGACATTAAAAAGTATTGCGGTTGCAACAATGTATCCATTTGTATCCGAAAAACCCATCTGTATCCAAAACGGATACAAATGGATACATTGTTGCAACCACAATACTTTTTAATGTCAAATATAATAGCGGGGCTCTCTGCAGGGACAGAAGTAATTAAATGCCGGCTGTAGACGGGAAGAAAATCTGACGATTTTTTTTACTGTTGGTGGTAACGTCGGCCTATTAAACGACCGATTTTTCGTTTTTGTTAAAAACTGGCCGGTTTTCTCCCGTCTATGGCCTGCATAAGGGGATGAGGAAAAATACTTCTATTACCTCTCTGAAAAGACACTTTTCCTTTATATATCGCATTTTAGCAGCTTGACTCTTTTTTTTAAGAATAATGAAAAATTAATAACAGACTTACTTCTTTATACTCTTTGGTTATTAAATTCGAGTCGTTCAGGAATCGTCCGAGGAAAGCTGGAAAATATAATATCAAGATGACAATGATTAACACAAAATACTAAAAAATACAGTTCTGATCAATGGTTCTCAGAGTTAATGACCCCATGTCTTGGATGAGATGGTAAGAACCCCTCATAATGGGCACAGCGGGTGTACAGACCCGGGAACTCAGCACAGGGATGGTGGGAACCGCTCATAATGGACACAGCGGGTGTACAGACCCAAGAACTCAACACTGGGATAGTGGGAACCCCTCATAATGGGCACAGCAGGTGTACAGACCCGGGAACTCAGCACAGGGATGGTGGGAACCCCTCATAATGGGAATAGCAGGTGTACAGACCTGGGAACTCAGCACAGGGATGGTGGGAACCCCTCATAATGGGCACAGCGGGTGTACAGACCCGGGTACTCAGCACAGGGATGGTGGGAACCGCTCATAATGGACACAGCGGGTGTACAGACCCAGGAACTCAACACTGGGATAGTGGGAACCCCTCATAATGGGCACAGCAGGTGTACAGACCCGGGAACTCAGCACAGGGATGGTGGGAACCCCTCATAATGGGAATAGCAGGTGTACAGACCTGGGAACTCAGCACAGGGATGGTGGGAACCCCTCATAATAGGCACAGAAGGTGTACAAACCTGGGAACTCAGCACTCGGATGGTGGGAACCCTTCATAATGGGCCCAGCAGGTGTACAGACCCGGGAACTCAGCACAGGGATGGTGGGAACCCTTCATAATGGGCCCAGCAGGTGTACAGACCCGGGAACTCAGCACAGGGATGGTGGGAACCCTTCATAATGGGCACAGTGGGTGTACAGACCCGGGAACTCAGCACAGGGATGGTGGGAACCCCTCATAATGAGCACAGCGGGTGTACAAACCCGGGAACTAAGCATTTGGATGGTGGGAACCCCTCATAATGGGCACAACGGGTGTACAGACCTGGGAACTCAGCACAGAAATGGTGGGAACCCCTCATAATGGGCACAGTGGGTGTACAGACCCGGGAACTCAGCACAGGAATGGTGGGAAAACCTCATAATGGGCACAGCGGGCATACAAACCTGGGAACTCAGCACTGGGATAGTGGGAAACCCTCATAATGGGCACGACAGGCGTACAGACTCAGGAACTCAGCACAGGGATGGTGGGAACCCCTCATAATGGGCACAGCGGGTCTACAAACCCGAGAACTCAACACAGGGATGGTGAGAACCCCTCATAATGAGCACAGTGGGTGCACAAACCCGGGAACTCAGCACAGGGATGGTGGGAACCCCTCATAAATGGCACAACGGGTGTACAGACCCGGGAACTCAGCACAGGGATGGTGGGACCCCCTGATAATGAACAAAGTGTGTGTACAGACCTGGGAACTCAGCACAGGGATGGTGGGAACCCCTGATAATGAACAAAGTGTGTGTACAGACCTGGGAACTCAGCACAGGGATGGTAGGAACCCCTCATAATGGGCACAGCAGGTGTACAGACCTGGGAACTCAGCACAGGGATGGTGGGAACCCCTCATAATGGGCACAACGGGTGTACAGACCTGGGAACCTCTCAGATCTCACCAACAGAGCTCTTGAGAAATAGAAGAACTATATAATCCCTGCTATGCGCTGGATTTAGTTTTCTCACCGACTGATTGTTGAACATTTATTGCGGTAGACTCTGAATCTCACCGACTTTGTTTCCCTCTTTGTGAAGGTGATATCTGAGCGGTCCAAGTCTGGGTGAGGTATAGGACCCGAGGCTATAGATGGCCTCCATTATTATTCTTTGCCTTCAGTATATGTATATATTTCTTATCCTGGTCCTTCGTTTTCAGTAAAACATTTCAAAATTCATTGGGATTATATGAATGAAAAAAACAAAAAACAAAACAAAACTGCAGCCTCCCTAGCGGTCTGATGATGTCAGTATTTCTGTGCTCAAAGTGGTACATTTTTTTGCATGGAAATATGTCGTTTTTTTATTGTAGGCTGTAATTTGTAGGAATAACTCACTGAAATCTGTCCGAACAAGAGTCTAGTAAACATCCCGGGGAGGATAAAACTTGAAACATGAAATCATAAATTATAATATAATAAATAATCATAAAAATAATAATATAATAATAATAAATGTAATTCAATAATATAATCAAACCAAAAACACTGAAATGTGAAATAGAGCGCCAAGTTCTCACATCGCTGAGCTCAGTCGCAGAATCGTTTTCAGTGTCTGATGAGGAATTTCCCCCACGAATCATTATCACTCAATTCTGCAAGTGGTTCTGATTTACTATCGCTGTTCTCTAGCCGGTCTAAAACCGCGTCTGACCTAAAGGGACGCTTTTTGGACGCCATGGACGTTTCTCAGTTTCCAGGCAGAAAGAACAGTAAAAATGCAGGCAGGGCGCCGGACAAAGCACTCGGGACAAAATGTATGTGAAATGGTTTGATACAGGAATGTTATACTATGTGATTTTAGTGGATTTAGTGAATGTCACTTTTTTAACGTTTGAATTTCCCGCCAGTTCCGTCCCCCGTACGTCCCGACGCTCGCAGGGAACGGAACCTGGATGACAGATCCGGAATCAGCCGGAGGACTTTGCCGGGGACACTGCAGGGGGGACATCGCGGGAGCACAGGACAAAGTAAGTGCATAAGAGATCCCGGAGCAACGCTGCAGTGTATTCCCGAGCAGGGGCGGACTGACCATTTGGAAACTAGCACTTAGGGTACTATTCCCCCCACTGACATTAGGGCACTATTCCTGCCACTGACACCAATGATGGGGCACTATTCCTCCCACTGACACCAATGATGGGGCACTATTCCTCTCACTGACACCAATGATGGAGCACTATTCCTCCCACTGACACCAATGATGGAGCACTATTCCTCCCACTGATACCAATGATGGGGCACTATTCCTCCCACTGACACCAATGATGGGGCACTATTCCTCCCACTGATACCAATGATGGGGCACTATTCCTCCCACTGACACCAATGATGGAGCACTATTCCTCCCACTGATACCAATGATGGGGCACTATTCCTCCCACTGACACCAATGATGGGGCACTATTCCTCCCACTGACACCAATGATGGGGCACTATTCCTCCCACTGACACCAATGATGGAGCACTATTCCTCCCACTGATACCAATGATGGGGCACTATTCCTCCCACTGACACCAATGATGGGGCACTATTCCTCCCACTGATACCAATGATGGGGCACTATTCCTCCCACTGACACCAATGATGGGGCACTATTCCTCCCACTGATACCAATGATGGGGCACTATTCCTCTCACTGACACCAATGATGGGGCACTATTCCTCCCACTGATACCAATGATGGGGCACTATTCCTCCCACTGACACCAATGATGGAGCACTATTCCTCCCACTGATACCAATGATGGGGCACTATTCCTCCCACTGACACCAATGATGGGGCACTATTCCTCCCACTGACACCAGTGATGGGGCACTATTCCTCTCACTGACACCAATGATGGGGCACTATTTGGCCCACTGACACAAACAATGGAGTACAATTCCTCCAACTGACACCAATAATGGGGTGCTATTCCTCCCACTGACACCAACAATGGGACACTATCAGGGGCGGACTGACCATTTGGAAACTCGGGCACTGCCCGAGGTCCCGGGGTCAGTCAGGGGCCCCATGAGATGCCCCTGGTACCTTTTTATAGGCTTTTTTGAGTTTGGGCAAGGACACAGGGGCCCCATGATCCCCTATTGCCCAGGGGCCCCATGAGTTGTCAGTCCGCCCCTGTTCCCAAGTATGGCTCAGGGTTACCGCTTGTGGTGCTGCAACTTTACCCCGAGCTACACTCGGGAATACCTCCAGGGGGGTAAAATTGCAGTTGAGGCGGTAGATGTAGAAGAAATGGGTTATCTGTAGAAAAAGTGTTTCTATATTTTTATTTTTTCCCTCTACTCCTGGCTCCTTCCCATTCCCTTCCACATCTTCATGTGCTGCTTTGGTTTTAAGACTTTTATTGGAAACCTGTAAGCTCCAGTGGCTCAGGTGGCACTCCTGAGCTTCTCCTGAGCTTCTCCTTAGCTTCTCCTGAGCTTCTCCAACGCAAGAAAAGCTTTAAACCAGGTTTTACCAAGTGCTGCTTCATACAAACTTTGAGGGCCTGGGCAGGGTCCCCCCTGACTCTAACTTTGATGATCCCTCTTGCTCTTCATCCACCCCATACAGTCATCTATGGACTGGAAACCACCCAAGGCTCATGGCAGTAAGGACTTGTTTAAATTTGCTTCAAAATGTGCCATTGGACACGCTCTGAATGCCAGTCAAAGCTCCTCTCACTAAATAATATGGTCACCTTACCGTCCTGTTCACATCTTTGCTTCAAAAATTATACTCCATGTCGCTTTCTTGGTCCTTCAAAGAGTCTCCAAAGCCTCCATAGAAGTCTATGACAACGCTCGCTAACAGCACCTGCAGCTTTTGAGGGGCTTTTATTCAGAGTTTGTTTTGGAGGTATTGCAGGTCTGAGATATCCCAGGATGCACTGGGAAACCAACAAGCAAACCAGAAAGACACCATCAGCAGTCACTTCCGGTCCTTGTGTATATATTCTGGGAGTATCTGGTGCCGACGTCACATCTGGTGTGCAGTGTGGAGCAGCAGAAAGGTGAGCAGGGTCTGGACTGGAGCGGAGCAACTATCAGATGGCACACATGGTAGGTAACATGGGAACGCTATAGCGGAAAGGTGAGCGAGGACCGGAGTGGTAGAGGATCAGCAGAGCTGGGGGGCTAAAGCAGGAGAAACTAGCAATGTCACGTGTGGTGCGCAGCGAGGGAGCAATATAGTGGGGGCCATAGAGAGAGGAGGATTGGCACATCAGAGGATCAGTAGAGCTAGGAGTGACTACTGAGCATGGGCTCAGCAGAGCTGGGGCTTATTACTGAGTATGGGATCAGAAGAGCTGGGGGTTACTACTGAGCAGGGGATCAGCAGAGCTGGGGGTACTACTGAGTAGGGTATCAGCAAAGATGGGGCTGCTTACTTTGCATGGGATCAGCAGAGCTGGTGGTTACTACCGAGCTGGGGATCAGCAAAGCGGGGAATACTACAGAGTGAGGCATCAGCAGAGTTGGGGCTTATTACTGAGCATGGGATCAGCAGAGCTGGAGGTTACTACTGAGTAGGGTATCAGCAAAGCTGGGGGTACTACTGAGTGGGGCATCAGCAGAGGTGGGGTTAATTACTGAGCATGGGATCAGCAGAGCTGCGGGTTACTACTGAGCAGGGGATCAGCAAAGCTGGGGGTACTACTGAGTGGGCATCAGCAGAGTTGGGGCTTATTACTGAGCATGGGATCAGCAGAGCTGGAGGTTACTACTGAGCAGGGGATCAGCAAAGCAGGGGGTACTACTGAGTGAGGCATCAGCAGAGCTGGGGGGTTACTACTGAGCATGGGATTAGCAGAGCTGGAGGTTACTACTGAGCAGGGGATCAGCAAAGCAGGAAGTACTAATGAGTGAGGCATCAGCAGAGCTGGGGGGTTACTACTGAGCAGGGGATCAGCAAAGCTGGGGGTACTACTGAGTGTGAGATCACAAGAGCTGGGGGTACTACTGAGCGGGGGATTAGCAGAACTTGGGGGTACTACTGAGCGGGGGATTAGCAGAACTTGGGGTTACTACTGAGCGGGGGATCAGCACCCCTGGGAATTACTACTGAGCAAGTGATCTGATGAACAAGGGTACTAATGAGCTGGGGATCTGCTGAACACGGGTACTAATGAGCTGGGGATCTGCTGGACCCCTTTAAACAAATAGAAAAGCATCACCGGAGCATCAAAAACACACCAAAAAAGCACATTGAAGCAGTTAAAGTTGAATCAAGTGTAAAGCAGCCCTAATAAATTACCAGAGGAACCAAAAGATTTCACTCATTCTCATTGGTCTTTGTCATTTGGACCAGTCTATTGCTAAATCTGGCCCTCACTAGGGAATCTGGCCCTCACTAGGGAATCTGGCCCTCACTAGGGAATCTGGCCATCACTAGGGAATCTGGCCATCACTAGGGAATCTGGCCCTCACTAGGGAATCTGGCCCTCACTCGGGAATCTGGCCCTCACTAGGGAATCTGGCCCTCACTAGGGAATCTGGCCCTCACTAGGGAATCTGGCCCTCACTAGCGAATCTGGCCCTCACTACTAAGGAATCTGGCCCTCACTACTAAGGAATCTGGCCCTCACTACTAAGGAATCTGGCCCTCACTACTAAGGAATCTGGCCCTCACTACTAAGGAATCTGGCCCTCACTAGGGAATCTGGCCCTCACTAGGGAATCTGGCCCTCACTAGGGAATCTGGCCCTCACTAGGGAATCTGGCCCTCACTAGGGGTGTGCCCAGCGCTCACAGTGTGCACACAAACAATACTGAAAGAAGTGTACTCTTCACATGAATCACATTCTGTTTGCTCAGCTCTTTGTACATTTGCACGCGGTGAAACTGACCAACAGAAGTTTTGTTGGAAATATTTGCATTTGCTGACAAGCAGAAGACTAATATGTGAACGAGACCGGGAACACGGGAGGCGGTCCATGGAAGAGGCGGGATTATCTGAGAGATTGGCTATAATCGGAGGATTGCGTGTTGTAGCCGGGCTCCAGACATGGAAATACATTGATGTCACGTGTCCATGTGATAGGTTGTTAGAGAAGCCAAAGACATCCAACCTCTATGCCATGTAGAGGAGACCACAGGAATGTCAAATCCAATACTATGAGATGTAACAATTGTTAGACCAAGAAACTGATGAAGACCAACCTATCTCAACATTTTACCCAAGGACAGGGGGGTCTCCAAATGTTCTAAACAAAGGGCCAGTTTACTATCCTTCAGACATTAGAGGGGCCAGACTGTGGGGCCAGTGGGAGTACACATTGTCATGGCATTTGTAACAAAGCCCCATCATTGGTGTCAGTGAAAGGAATAGTATCCCATCATTGGTGTCAGTGGGAGGAATAGTGCCCTATCATTGGTGTCAGTGGGAGGAATAATGCCCCATCATTGGTGTCTGTGAGAAGAATAGTGCCCCATCATTGGTGTCAGTGGGAGGAATAGTGCCCCATCATTGGTATCAGTGGGAGGAATAGTGCCCCATCATTGGTGTCAGTGGGAGGAATAGTGCCCCATCATTGGTGTCAGTGGGAGGAATAGTGCCCCATCATTGCTGTCAGTGGAAGGTATATTGCCCCATCATTGGTGTCAGTGAGAGGAATAGTGCCCCATCATTGGTGTCAGTGGGAGGAATAGTGCCCCATCATTGGTGTCAGTGGGAGGAATAGTGCCCCATCATTGGTATCAGTGGGAGGAATAGTGCCCCATCATTGCTGTCAGTGGAAGGAATAGTGCCTCATCATTGGAGTCTGTGAGAGGAATAGTGCCCCATCATTGGAGTCTGTGAGAGGAATAGTGCCCCATCATTGGTGTCAGTGGGAGGAATAGTGCCCCATCATTGGTGTCAGTGGGAGGAATAGTGCCCCATCATTGGTGTCAGGGGGAGGAATAGTGCCCCATCATTGGTGTCAGTGGGAGGAATAGTGCCCCATCATTGGTGTCAGTGGGAGGAATAGTGCCCCATCATTGGTGTCTGTGAGAAGAATAGTGTCCCATCATTGCTGTCAGTGAAAGGAATAATGTCCTATCATTGGTGTCAGTGGGAGGAATAGTGTCCCATCATTGGTGTCATTGGGAGGAATAGTGCCCCATCATTGGTGTCATTGGGAGGAATAGTGCCCCATCATTGGTGTCATTGGGAGGAATAGTGCCCCATCATTGGTGTCAGTGGGAGGAATAGTGCCCCATCATTGGTGTCTGAGAGAGGAATACTACCCCATCGTTGGTTTCTGTGAGAGGAATAGTGCCCCATCATTTGTGTCATTTGGAGGAATAGTGCCCCATCATTGGTGTCAGTTGGAGGAATAGTGCCCCATCACTGGTGTCTGTGAAAGAAATACTGCCCCATCGTGAGTGTCCATGGGAGGAATAGTGTCCTGTAATTGGTGTCAGTGGAAGGAATGGTGCCCCATTATTGGTGTCTGTGAGAGGAATAGTGCCCCATCATTGGTGTCAATGGGAGGAATAGGGCCCCATCATTGGTGTCAGTGGGAGGAATAGGGCCCCATCATTGGTGTCAGTGGGAGGAATAGTGCCCCATCATTGGTGTCAGTGGGAGGAATAGTGCCCCATCATTGGTGTCAGTGGGAGGAATAGTGCCCCATCATTGGTGTCAGTGGGAGGAATAGTGCCCCATCATTGGTGTTCGCAAGAGGAATACTGTCCCATAATTGGTGTCGGTGGGAGAAAAAGTGCCCATCATCGGTGTCAAGGGGGAGGAATAGTGCCCCATCACTGGTGTCAGAGGGAGGAATAGTGCCCCATCACTGGTGTCAGAGGGTGGAATAGTGCCCCAAGTGCCAGATAAAGGCATGCAAAGGGCCGCATTTGGCCCCCAGGCAGAGGTGTGGAGACAACTGCCCTAGAAGAACCATTGAAATCAATTTTCAGGTTTTGGGGAACCTCTGCTAAAGGCATTTGTGTAGGCTGAGAAGGAGGTTGGCTCTTCTTGGCGCATGCACTCTGATGGAATGGCACACACGTGCCGCTCCTTCAGAACACTGTGCCGTGGCCTCCCACGTGCATGAGTGACATCATCGTGGCTCAGCCAGTCAGACAGCCAGGGCTCGCGAACCCAGAAGGAAGCCCGGGTGTAGATAGAAGCCTCAGCGGTGGTGGCAGCACGCTGATGGTGGGCTTCATTTCAAGGTAAGTCCTTCATAATGTGCTAGTATGTGATCCATTATCTTGCAGGGGATTCTTCATTTTTCTTTTTTCTATAGCTGTGGTTTACTACCGCATTAAAGGGAGCGATTCGACAATCAGATTCAACCAGAACGAGCAAAAAAATTGGAGGCCAAGGATGGAAAATGTTTGGCAAATCTGAAGGGTACTAATGAACTTCTAACTGATGAACTTGTTCCTGGCCAAGAAAAATCTTAATTGGCTACCATGCGCATTCACTTTTCAACTGGAAGTATAATCTTCGATCTGTCAATATCAAGATGTCGACATCGAACTTGAATGAAAAGTCTTTCAAAATGAGCCGAGTCCATGAAAGTTTCATCGAATGGTCAGACGAGCAATTTGTACGATTTTCCATAAATGTTCTAATGAGGTTCTACGAATGTAAGGGCAGCCATACAGTGGTAGTCGGGATTCCCAACTTACAGACAGCTAAGAAGATCACTAGGTTCGTGCTGCTGACCGAAGGGGTCAAGGGGTGTTGGAACCAGAACTATGGAGGCATCATCAGATGGAACATCAATCGGCCGCAGCTCAAGGAACCCCTAGTAACCTTTGGAGGAACCTTGGTTGAGAATGGCTGATGTAGACCGTTGTCACTAACAGAAAGAAAAAGTGGCCAAGCTATAAAATTTAGGTCATATAGGTTTTGTCATTTCGGTCTCGATTATTGCACTTAGTTTCCAAGTATATCTTTGAAAAGTTGTCTGAAAATTTGAAAAGCTCCTCTAAAATTGGTGTCAGTGGGAGGAATAGTGTCCCATCAGTGAGAAGAATAGTGCCTCATCGTTGGTGTCAGTGGGAGGAATAGTGCTTTATTGTTGATGTCAGTCAGAATAGTGCCCCATCATTGGTATCAGTGGGAGGAATAGTGCCCCATCATTGGTGTCAGTGGGAGGAATAGTGCCCCATCATTGGTATCAGTGGGAGGAATAGTGCCCCATCATTGGTGTCAGTGGGAGGAATAGTGCCCCATCATTGGTATCAGTGGGAGGAATAGTGCCCCATCATTGGTGTCAGTGGGAGGAATAGTGCCCCATCATTGGTATCAGTGGGAGGAATAGTGCCCCATTATTGGTATCAGTGGGAGTAATAGTGCCCCATCATTGGTATCAGTGGGAGGAATAGTGCCCCATCATTGGTGTCAGTGGGAGGAATAGTGCCCCATCATTGGTATCAGTGGGAGGAATAGTGCCCCATTATTGGTATCAGTGGGAGGAATAGTGCCCCATCATTGATATCAGTGGGAGGAATAGTGCCCCATCATTGTCATCAGTGGGGGGAATAGTGTCCCATCATTGGTGTCAGTGAGAGGAATAGTGCCCCATCATTGGTATCAGTGGGAGGAATAGCGCCCTATCATTGGTGTCAGTGGGAGGAATAGTGCCCCATCATTGGTATCAGTGGGAGGAATAGTGCCCCATCATTGGTATCAGTGGGAGGAATAGTGTCCCATCATTGGTATCAGTGGGAGGAATAGTGTCCCATCATTGGTATCAGTGGGAGGAATAGCGCCCCATCATTGGTGTCAGTGGGAGGAATAGTGCCCCATCATTAGTGTCAGTGGGAGGAATAGTGTCCCATCATTGGTGTCAGTGGGAGGAATAGTGCCCCATCATTGGTGTCAGTGGGAGGAATAGTGCCCCATCATTGGTATCAGTGGGAGGAATAGTGCCCCATCATTGGTGTCAGTGGGAGGAATAGTGCCCCATCATTGGTGTCAGTGGGAGGAATAGTGCCCCATCATTGGTATCAGTGGGAGGAATAGTGCCCCATCATTGTCATCAGTGGGGGGAATAGTGTCCCATCATTGGTGTCAGTGAGAGGAATAGTGCCCCATCATTGGTGTCAGTGAGAGGAATAGTGCCCCATCATTGGTATCAGTGGGAGGAATAGTGCCCCATCATTGGTATCAGTGGGAGGAATAGCGCCCCATCATTGGTATCAGTGGGAGGAATAGCGCCCCATCATTGGTGTCAGTGGGAGGAATAGTGCCCCATCATTAGTGTCAGTGGGAGGAATAGTGTCCCATCATTGGTGTCAGTGGGAGGAATAGTGCCCCATCATTGGTGTCAGTGGGAGGAATAGTGCCCCATCATTGGTATCAGTGGGAGGAATAGTGCCCCATTATTGGTATCAGTGGGAGGAATAGTGCCCCATCATTGGTATCAGTGGGAGGAATAGTGCCCCATCATTGGTGTCAGTGGGAGGAATAGTGCCCCATCATTGTCATCAGTGGGGGGAATAGTGTCCCATCATTGGTGTCAGTGAGAGGAATAGTGCCCCATCATTGGTATCAGTGGGAGGAATAGTGCCCCATCATTGGTGTCAGTGGGAGGAATAGTGCCCCATCATTGGTGTCAGTGGGAGGAATAGTGCCCCATCATTGGTGTCAGTGGGAGGAATAGTGACCCATCATTGGTATCAGTGGGAGGAATAGTGACCCATCATTGTCATCAGTGGGGGGAATAGTGTCCCATCATTGGTGTCAGTGAGAGGAATAGTGCCCCATCATTGGTATCAGTGGGAGGAATAGTGACCCATCATTGGTGTCAGTGGGAGGAATAGTGTCCTATCATTGTCATCAGTGGGGGGAATAGTGTCCCATCATTGGTGTCAGTGGGAGGAATAGTGCCCCATCATTGTCATCAGTGGGGGGAATAGTGTCCCATCATTGGTGTCAGTGGGAGGAATAGTGCTCCATCATTGGTGTCAGTGGGGGGAATAGTGCCCTATCATTGGTGTCAGTGGGGGGAATAGTGCCCCATCAGTGAGAAGAATAGTGCCCCATCGTTGGTGTCAGTGGGAGGAATAGTGCTTTATTGTTGATGTCAGTCAGAATAGTGCCCCATCATTGTCATCAGTGGGGGGAATAGTGTCCCATCATTGGTGTCAGTGGGAGGAATAGTGTCCCATCATTGGTATCAGTGGGAGGAAAAGCGCCTCATCATTGGTGTCAGTGGGAGGAATAGTGCCCCATCATTGGTGTCAGTGGGAGGAATAGTGCTTCATCATTGGTGTCAGTGGGAGGAATAGTGCCCCATCATTGGTGTCAGTGGGAGGAATAGTGCCCCATCATTGGTGTCAGTGGGGGGAATAGTGCCCCATCATTGGTGTCAGTGGGAGGAATAGTGCTCCACCATTGGTTTCAGTGTAAGGAATAGTGCCCTATCATTGGTGTCAGTGGGGGGAATAGTGCCCCATCATTGGTGTCTTTGAGAAGAATAATTCCCCATCATTGGTGTCAGTGGGAGGAATAGTGTCCCATCCGTGAGAAGAATAGTGTCCCATCATTGGTGTCAGTGGGAGGAATAATGCCCCATTTTTGGTGTCAGTGGGGGGAATAGTGCCCCATCATTGGTGTCAGTGGTAGGAATAATGCCCCATCATTGGTGTCTTTGAGAAGAATAGTGCCCCGTTGTTGGTGTCAGTGAGAATAGTGCCCCATCATTGGTATCAGTGGGAGGAATAGTGTCCCATTGTTGATATCAGTGAGAAGAATAGTGCTCCACCATTGGTGTCAGTGGTAGGAATAGTGCCCCATCGTTGGTGTCAGTGGGAGGAATAGTGCCCCATCATTGGTGTCATTGAGACGAATAGTGCCCCATCGTTGGTGTCAGTGGGAGGAATGGTGCCCCATTATTGGTGTCCATGAGATGAATAGTGTCCCATCGTTGGTGTCAGTGGGAGGAATAGTGCCCCATCATTGGTGTCAGTGGGAGGAATAGTGCCCCATCATTGGTGTCAGTGGGAAGAATAGTGCCCCATCATTGGTGTCAGTGAGACGAATAGTGCCCCATTATTGGTGTCCATGAGATGAATAGTGTCCCATCGTTGGTGTCAGTGGGAGGAATAGTGCCCCATCATTGGTGTCAGTGGGAGGAATAGTGCCCCATCATTGGTGTCAGTGGAAGGAATAGTGCCCCATCATTGGTGTCAGTGGGAGGAATAGTGCCCCATCATTGGTGTCAGTGGGAGGAATAGTGCCCCATTATTGGTGTCCATGAGATGAATAGTGTCCCATCGTTGGTGTCAGTGGGAGGAATAGTACCCCATTATTGGAGTTAGTGGGAGGAGTTGTACTCCATTGTTTGTGTCAGTGGGCCAAATAGTGCCCCATCACTGGTGTCAGTGAGAGGAATAGTGCCCCACTGTTGGTGTCAGTGGCAGGAATTATGCCCCATTTTGTAATGTCAGTGGGGGGAACCCCCAAGGGCTGGATAAAGGCAAACCCAGTAAGGAGACCACTGGTGTAGACCAATGGAAAGCAGTAATCTCTATGATATATGTCACTGTCTCCCTTGTAGCTGCTTCCGGATTTTCCTCTCTGGTGCCTTGTGCTAAGGGAACTCTTCAGCCATGTCTGCCATGGCAATGACCTCCCAGGCCCCCGCCGCCACGGTTCCTATAATGGGCATCACTACGGTCATACAGGTTCTTGTGGGCCCTCACCAGGCAGATGAAAGTCCAAATCCAGCATGGACACTCCTGAATCCTCCATTTTGTTCATATAACTTAGGTGCAAAAGCAGGTAAAAAATGTTCAAAAACGTGTCACGAGTTTTCAGCTGCATTTTTCTTTGAGGCATACGGGGCCAAAACACGCATTTCTGCCCAAAGAAGAGCGTTGGCGTACTTTGGGAAACATTTGACAAATTGGTCAAGTTTGAATGGGAGCTTACAGTTCATTTTCTCACATATGTCAAGGATGTGAAATGACAAAACAACATTTTTCAGTACTCTCTGCAGGATGTGTCAAACGCAAGGCCCGCGGGCTGAATCTGGCCCTCCAGGCCATTTCATGTGACCCCCGCACCTCTTTTACAGCTGCGGAACCCCCCTTGTCTTCTCAGTCCCTACCTTGTCTCAGCAGTTGGCAGCAGAGAGGAGGACAGAACTCCTCCTCCAGATCCTGCGTTTCTCTGTGCAGCCACAGCACCCGCTCGTCTCTGCTTTGGTCTCAGCACCCTCGTGCCTCCCCTGGTCTCAGCATTCAGTAGACTTTGGCAGATGACTCCAGCCCTCCTTTGATCCTCCTCCAGACCCTGCACTTTCCGCCCCCAATTTCTTCCTGGCAGCAGCACAAGGTGAGGGGAGTGCACTGTGATGCAAGAGAGGGTTAGGGACTTGTGACTTCTGATGGGGGGAGAAGTGATGTATTTAGGTTTCATGCTGCCCTAGGCAACACAAAAATTGGCTCCCCTCAACCCCCCCATCATGGAGAGACCCTAGCATTGACCAACATCTCCCTCCCCCACAAAGAGAGCCTGACATTGACCAACAACACTCCAGCCCCCCCCCCCACCTCCGCCGGAGAGAACCTTCCACTTCCACAGCCCCCCATACACTGACAACCCCCCCACCCCGGCGAGAGAGAAGACACTCACCTTCACAGCTCCGGACATCCCCGGGAACAAGAGTCAGCCTCTGTATACACCATCAAGCAGCCCGCAGCCTCTCTCAGATCCCACCTGGTCCCCATGCTGCGTGTGTCCCTTCTTCCATCCCTTCTTTCAGGGGGGCAACGCTTCCCCCCCTGAAAAATGTCGCCCTAGGCAAATGCCTTGTGGTAAATATGCCCCTGGGGGGGGGGGGAGGAGGCTCTTGACATCTGATGTAAGAGGGGGTGGGGGTGCTTTGGACATCCTGGGGTTACATAGTTAGTCTGGCTGAAAAAAGACAAAAGTCCATCCAGTTCAACAAAAAAAAAAGTTATAATCCTACACCCACAGTGGATCCAGAGGAAGGCAAAAAAAAAAAAAACCCAGCAAAGCACAATCCAATTTGCTCCTGCAGGGGATAAATTCCTTCCTGATCCCCCGAGAGGCAATCGGATATTCCCTGGATCAACTTTCCCTATAAATGTTCTATCCAGTTATATTCTGTGTATCCAAGAAAGAATCCAGGACTTTCCTACAGCAATCCACTGAGCTGGCCACACCCAACTCTGGAGGGAGTCTATTCCACATTCTCACAGCTCTTACTGTGAAGAAACCTTTCCGTGTTTGGGGATTAAATCTCTTTTCCTCCAGATGTAAAGAGCGCCCCCTTGTCCTCTGTGATGACCTCAAGGGGAATAACTCCAGTTGATCCAGAGGAAGGCAAATCCCAGGGGCGGACTGACAACTCATGGGGACCCCCGGGCAATAGGGGATCATGGGGCCCTTGTGTCCTTGCCCAAACTCAAAAAAGCCTATGAAAAAGGTACCAGGGGCATCTCATGGGGCCCCCTACTGACCCCGGGCCCTCGGCAGTGCTCGAGTTTCCAAATGGTCAGTCCGCCCCTGGCAAACCCCAGCAAAGCAGGATCCAATTTGCTCCTGCAGGGGAAAAAAATTCCTTCCTGTTCCATTGAGAGGCAATCGGATATTCCCGGGATCAACTGTTGACTTACTAAAAGCAATAGACTGTACAGTTTGCAAGTGCAGTTGCTCCAGAGCTTAGTAAATGAAGGGACTTCCATCATCCAATCATGTGCAAGCAAAAAATGCTGGTTTTTGTCCCCTGCATGTGTATTCTTTGTAAAGTGAAGCTGTACCTCAGTTACTAAGCTCTGCAGCAACTGCACTTGCAAATTGCACCGTCTATTTGCTTTTATTAAGTTTTACATATACAAGAGGCCCTTTGAGGGCAACCATTATGCTGATGCGGCCCGTGATGACATGGAGGTTGAGGTCCCTGCTTTACGGATTTAGTGCCAACTTCAGGTTTGCAAGAGATTTGTTTGAGGAAAAGTCTAGGCAAATCCACAATGTCCATTCAGCCAGCTCTGCTTACCAGTTTCCAGCCAAATGGTTGTATTTGCATGCAAAACAGGACTGGACGGGGAGCGGGGTCCATGGAAACGAGACGCATGAGTTGCAGTCTTCACAGGGAAGGGACACACTGCCAAGATCACAACCAAATATTTCCAGCCACTGCAACCAAATCCTTCAGCTGTGGATCACATGTCTGCCTCCCCGGGAGGAATCATTTCATTGTAGAAAGAGGATATTTTGTTGTTCTACTTCTGATACACTATATTAGCAAAAGTATTGGGCCGCCTCCCTTTCCACGCACATGAGCTTTAATGGCCTCCCAGTCTTAGTCCGTAGGGTTCAATATTGAGTTGGCCCCGCCCTTCCCACACACATGAGCTTTAATGGCCTCCCTGTCTTAGTCCGTAGGGTTCAATATTGAGTTGGCCCCGCCCTTCCCACACACATGACCTTTAATGGCCCCCCAGTCTTAGTCCGTAGGGTTCAATATTGAGTTGGCCCCGCCCTTTCCCACACACATGACCTTTAATGGCCCCCCAGTCTTAGTCCGTAGGGTTCAATATTGAGTTGGCCCCGCCCTTTCCACGCACATGACCTTTAATAGCCCCCAAGTCTTAGTCCGTAGGGTTCAATATGGAGTTGACCCCGCCCTTTCCACACACATGACCTTTAATGGCCCCCCCAGTCTTAGTCCGTAGGTATCAATATTGAGTTGACCCCGCCCTTTACCACACACATGATCTTTAATGGCCCCCCAGTCTTAGTCCGTAGGGCTCAATATTGAGTTGGCCCCGCCCTTTCCAGGCACATGACCTTTAATGGTGCCCCAGTCTTAGTCCGTAGGGTTCAATATTGAGTTGGCCCCGCCCTTTACAGCTATAACAGCTTCAACTCTTCTGGGAAGGCCGTCCACAAGGTTTAGGAGGGTGTCTATGGGAAGGTTGGACCGTTCTTCCAGAAGCACATTTGTCAGGTCAGGCACTGATGTCGGGGGAGGAGGCCTGGCTCGCAGTCTCCGCTCTAATTCATCCCAAAGGTGTTCTATGGGGTTGAGGTCAGGACTCTGTGCAGGACAGTCAAGTTCCTCCACCCCAAACTGGCTCCTCCATGTCTTTATGGACCTTTCTTGGTGCACTGGTGCGCAGTCATGTTGGAACAAGAAGGGGCCATCCCCAAACTCTTCCCACAAAGTTGGGAGCATGAAATTGTCCAAATGTCGCCTTAAGAGTTTCCTTCACTGGAACTAGGGGGCCAAGCCCAACCCCTGAAAAGCAACTCCACACCATAATCCCCCCTCCACCAAACTTTACACTTGGCACAATGCAGTCAGGCAAGTACCATTCTCCTGGCCACTGCCAAACTCAGACACGTCCATCGGATTGCCAGACAGAGAAGCATGATTGGCCACTCCAGAGAACATCTCCACTGCTCTAGAGTCCAGTGGCGGCGTGCTTTACACCACGTCATCTGATGCTTCGCATTGCACTTGGTGATGGAAGGCTTGGATGCAGCTGCTCGGCCATGGAAACCCATTCCATGAAGCTCTCTACGCACTGTTGTTGGGCTCATCTGAAGAACACACCAAGTTTGGAGGTCTTTAGCTCTTGACTCTGCAGACAGTTGGCGACTTCTGCGCACTGTGCGCTTCAGCTGTGCTGCATGCTCCTAGCACAATAGCAGCTACGTAGATATGCAGCCCCACGAATAAAGGCTCACTACAGTGAGGCCACATATCTGCGTACGGTTGTTAGGAAGGAGGTGAAGAGGACCTGTTACCAAAGTAAACCATAAACAATCTCTCTCTCTCCCTGGCTCTCTCTCTCACTCTCTCTCCTCCCCCCCTCTCTCTCTCCCGCTCTCTCTCTCTGGCTCTCTCTCCTCTCTCTTTCTCTCTCTCTCTCTCTCTCTCCCTCCCTCTCTCCCCCCCTCTCTCTCACTCTCACTCTCTCTCCTCCCCCTCTCTCTCCCGCTCTCTCTCCCCTCTCTCTCTCTCCTCTCTCTCCTCTCTCTCTCTGGCTCTCCCCCCCTCTCCTCTCTCTCTCTCTCTCTCTCTCTCTCTCTCTGGCTCTCTCCCCCTCTCTCCCCTCTCTCTCTCTCTCCCGCTCTCTCTCTCTCCCCTCTCTCTCTCCTCTCTCTCTCCCCCCTCTCTCTCTCTGGCTCTCTCCCCCCCCCTCTCTCTCTCCCCTCTCTCTCTCTCGCTCTCTCTCTCGATCATATTGTCTTCTGTTCTATCCCCAGCCAACAATATCCTGTCTACACTCTCTGACCCTCATTTCCTCTATTAGGTCTGCAGTCCCCGACAGTCCTCTCAAGCATTACATATATTGAACACTATGTGAGGCCCTTTGGTGATGTCTAGGGCTGTATCGGAGGCCCCCTTTAGCACGTTGACAACCATTGCCCTAAAATATCATCTTATAGGATTAGCTGTAGTAACGTCACCTTTGCAGGGAGCAAACCTCACTATGACCTGATTCTGCTACATCACCGGCACATATGACCGGAACAACGACGACTTTTCCTGAAAATTGGCCAAATGCCACAAAGTGAACCTTTGCTTTTTTCAGCATACGGTTTTTACGCTCGTCTGTTCGTTTTGTCAATCCTGCATCAGACGAGCTGACAATATGTTTGGCCTTTGACCAGCCTTAGATAAGCCTGCGGCATTTTGGCTCTGGTTACATAAAAAGTAGGACTTATTGGCTAACCTGCCAACGATACATTTTGAGATTAAAGGAAGGAGGACCATATGAAGGAGCACACATTGCCGAATATTATTGTGACGGTGGATCTGCTATGCTTTGTGGTTTTGTGGAAGTAGATGAAGCGTGAAATGGATTCTTCTAAGTATCAGCAAATACTGGAGGTTCATGTCCTGTAATCACTAAAGCTATAAGGAAAAGAGACAAGACAGTGATTCAAAACACACCACAAAACCGTCCATTATTAACTGCTTAAGGCAGGGGTGTCCAAACTATGGCCCTCCAGCTGTTGAAGTACTACAAGTCCCATCATGTCTCTGCCTCTAGGTGTCTTGCCTATGGATGTCAGAGTCTTGCAAGGCCTCATGGAACTTGCAGTTCCTCAACACCTGGAGGACCACAGTTTGGGCACCTTTGCCTTAAGCAGTTAATAATGGCTTAAAGTGACCAATTAAAGTGATCCGCCATTTTGACTAATCAGGGCAAAGTATCACATTTGCTTCCTACTATCTCTGTCCCTATTGAGGACATTCACCCTCTCTAATTGCCCTGATTACCAATGTCACCGAGAATAAAAATGATGGCTAAATCCAAAACGTTGAGTTGCCACCACAATAGGAATAGTGAGACCTTCCCAGAAGAGTTGAAGCTGTTATAGCTGCAAAGGGCGGGGCCAACTCAATATTGAACCCTACGGACTAAGACTGGGGGGCCATTAAAGGTCATGTGTGTGGAAAGGCTGACCGACCAATACTTTTGGCAATATAGTGTAGTTGCCCAATTAAACATTGCATTGAGGTCGGCTTGTAAGTTGGAGACATCCTGTAAGGACGTTATTCCCCGGCACAGCTTGGTGTCATCTGCAAAGACTGAAATGGGATTTTTAGTCCCAGACCCTATATTGTTTATAAATATGTTAAAAAGTAAGGGTCCCAACACTGAACCTTGGGGCACACCACTGACAACACTGAACCTTGGGGTACACCACTGACAACACTGAACCTTGGGGGACACCACTGACAACACTGAACCTTGGGGTACACCACTGACAACACTGAACCTTGGGGTACACCACTGACAACACTGAACCTTGGGGCACACCACTGACAACACTGAACCTTGGGGCACACCACTGACAACACTGAACCTTGGGGTACACCACTGACAACACTGAACCTTGGGGTACACCACTGACAACACTGAACCTTGGGGCACACCACTGACAACACTGAACCTTGGGGCACACCACTGACAACACTGAACCTTGGGGTAAACCACTGACAACACTGAACCTTGGAGCACACCACTGACAACACTGAACCTTGGGGCACACCACTGACAACACTGAACCTTGGGGTACACCACTGACAACACTGAACCTTGGAGCACACCACTGACAACACTGAACCTTGGGGTAGCCCTCTAATAACACTGAACCTTGGGGTACCCCTCTAATAACACTGAACCTTGGGGTACCCCCCTAATAACACTGAACCTTGGGGCACACCACTGACAAAACTGAACCTTGGGGTACACCACTGACAACACTGAACCTTGGGGTACCCCTCTAATAACACTGAAGCTTGGGATACCAAACTAATAACACTGAACCTTGGGGTACCCCACTAATAACACTGAATCTTGGGGTACACCACTGACAACACTGAACCTTGGGGTACCCCTCTAATAACACTGAACCTTGGGATACCCCATTAATAACACTGAACCTTGGGGTACCCCTCTAATAACACTGAACCTTGGGGTACCCCTCTAATAACACTGAACCTTGGGGTACACCACTAATAACACTGAACCTTGGGGTACCCCTCTAATAACACTGATCCTTGGGGTACACCACTGACACCCCTAGACCATTCAGAGTATGAATCATTGACCACTACTCTCTGAATACGATCTTTTAGCCAGTTTTCTATCCATTTACATACAGATTTCTCCAGCCTGTAGACTTAACCTTGTACATTAGCTGTGTGTGGGGAACCGGGTCAAATGCAGTTACAGCAGTCTTGTAACTTCTATCAGTGTCCAGTAGAGTACTGGTTAAATCTTGTACGAGGAGTTTTCTTTCTGCTCTAGGAGAATGCAGAACCCCTGACCCAACTTTCTAGAGCTCTAGCAATACACAACAAACTGAGCATGTGCAGAGTGCCTTCTAGGGCTCTGTACTATCAGCAGATGGATTGGGGACAGTAGAAGAAGGGGAGGATCAGAGAAGACAGGATCAAAAAGCCTTTTAATATAACGCAGAGGATTACCCCTTGGGTTTCACAGTGAGTATAACAAACATGCTTCACTGCCTATACAGACTGATGTTACTGTTGTGGGTTTAGTAACCCTTTCATTTCTCTTCTGAATGGAGAGAGATGCATTGTATATTTCTCTCCTTGCAGGAGAGAAAGATGTAAATAAACAAAAGTGTGTAACAAAAAAAAAAACACATAGCTAGGATCAAGGTCAGTGCCAGGGTGTTTGGGTCAAGGTTACGGGTCAAAGGTCAAGGTCAGTATAATTTGGGTAGGATTTGTAAAGAAAACCTTTTTCATAAATTAGTATCAGTGTCAGTGTGCTTTAGGTAGGATAAAGAGAAAGCAAAATGCACATCACTGTTTCTGGGACGTACTACAGGTACAAATAACTAACATACACACATACACAGACATGGTATCCCTGCGATCCACAGGAGCAGGAGAGTTTATTTTGGGTTATTCTTTGGTGGTAAATTATGCTAATAGTAAGAAATAAAAAATAGTAAGAAACAAAAAAAATAAATAAAAAAAAATAAATATTTTTTTCTATTTTCTTTGATAGAGAAAAAAATGGTATCCGTTATGATTTACCCAATTTGTCCTGAAAAAAAACAACGCGGTATAATCCACCTGGATACACAAAGTAGTTGGGATGATGTGTACGGTCTTACTAACACAGGTCAAAGTTGCAAAATTGTGTTGAGGCGTTAACATTTGTTTTACCCTCAGTCACTAAGGGGTTAAAGGAAACCGAGTGGCTGCCGCTAATTGACTTCCATCTGAAAATGCTAGTTGCCTGGCTTCAGTACTTTCTAAATCAGGCAGCACAGCGGCTAAATGGTTAGCCCTTCCGCCTGGCAGTACTAGAGTCGTTGGTTTGAATCCCAACCACAGCACCACCTGCCTGGAGTTTGCATGTTCTCCCTGTGCCTGCGTGGGTTTCTTGCGGGTACTCCAGTTTCCTTCCACACTCTAAAGACATGCTGGTAGGTGAACTGGCTCCTGTCTAAATTGTCCCTAATATGTGTATGTATGAACGTGAGTTAGGGACCTTAGATTGTACGCCCCTTGAGGGTTAGGGACCGATGGGAATGTACAATATATATATATAGGGACCTTAGATTGTACGCCCCTCGGGGGCGGGGACTGATGTGAATGTACAATATATATATATATAGGGACCTTAGATTGTACGCCCCTTGAGGGTCAGGGACTGATGTGAATGTACAATATATATATATAGGGACCTTAGATTGTACACTCCTTGAGGGTCAGGGACTGATGTGAATGTACAATATATATATATATATAGGGACCTTAGATTGTACACTCCTTGAGGGTCAGGGACTGATGTGAATGTACAATATATATATATAGGGACCTTAGATTGTACACCCCTTGAGGGTCAGGGACTGATGTGAATGTACAAAATATATATATATAGGGACCTTAGATTGTACACCCCTTGAGGGTCAGGGACTGATGTGAATGTACAATATATATATATAGGGACCTTAGATTGTACACTCCTTGAGGGTCAGGGACTGATGTGAATGTACAATATATATATATATAGGGACCTTAGATTGTACACTCCTTGAGGGTTAGGGACTGATGTGTATGTACAATATATATATATATATATATATATATATATATATATATATATATATGGACCTTAGATTGTACGCCCCTCGGGGGCGGGGACTGATGTGAATGTACAATATATATATATACAGGGACCTTAGATTGTACACTCCTTGAGGGTTAGGGACTGATGTGTATGTACAATATATATATATATATATATATATATATATATATATGGACCTTAGATTGTACGCTCCTCGGGGGCGGGGACTGATGTGAATGTACAATATATATGTAAAGCGCTGCGTAAATTGACGGCGCTATATAAGTACCTGAAATTAATAATAATAATAATAATAATAATAAAAAAAAATAATTTAGCAGGCTACGCAGCAAGCAAAAGGATGGGGTGAAAGACCAAAAATCTGGATCTTCTCCTTCTTCTGGCTGAGTGTACAGAAGCAAAAGGATCAAGATGACAAGGGGGGCGGCTATTATTAGGACAGTATAATAATGGAGGCCCCCATGATCTCCAAACACAGATTTACCATTATAATAATAAAATGCCTACTTACCCGGAGGAAAGGCATTTCGCTGCACCAGGTCCAGATACGAGTGGACCATATCATTGAAGACCTTGATCCCTCCAGTTGCTGCAGCAGGTCCAGGGCTGTAAACCGGGTTGCTGAGATTCTGGTACGCCATATCTGGAGTGATCCACTGAGACTACCAGAGAAAGTCAATGCCCTGATAAGACGAGGTATCAAAAGTGTCAAGTTTATGTTATGTGATCACTGAAACAATGACCCTGACTGACATCGACTTCTTAAAATAAAAAAAAAAAGAAGCTGTTCAACCAGTTCCTTAGTTTTCAGCCGTCTTTGCCTTGAAGCCAAAGAGAGATTCACAGAGAGGTCCTACAGCTGACTATACTCTACGAGGGCAGGATTCTCCCATACCGGTGAAGCCTGGTGTGAAGATGAGATGTCACTGAGTCCAGGTTATAGGGATGCCTCATAAACTAGTGTTGGATCTTAATGGAATTTTCAGGGACCTTCGGAATTTTCAGGGACCTTCGTTGCAATCCAGAGCTGTTTTCTTCTAAGTAGCCTTTGTGTTGAAGGATATTTTATGCAAAATACAGTTCACTCTTGATGTTTTCAGCAGTAGGGGTAGGTGGGGTCTCCTTCCACAGGCTCAAGGATTTCCTGCAATGTGAAAAAAAATGTACAATATTTAGCAATGCATACAATGCAGATCACAAGATTGTGTTACAGGGTCTAAAGACAGCAACAGGAGTCTACTCAAAAGACCATCTTCAACAAAGGAGGACAATGAGAGAGACCCTCCTCCACCCCCAACATTCCTTGTTCACAGCCAGAGACTTCCACATAAAACAATTAAAAGAAGCTGCTATTAGTCATTAGCATTCCATTGGCATTGGAGGACAGATACCAATCTGGCTGGGCTGTCCATTGGGCTTCAGAAGACTTGTCAAGGTGAGAAGCTGGAAAACCTTGTCTGATTCTTATCACTGTCCATTGGTTTTCCATAGCAGGCCTCTCCCGTCCTATGCAGGAGACCTAATTTTATTCAAACATGAAATGTATTCCATCAGAACCCCAGGCTGTGATGACTATCACATTAACCTAATTTCATGATGATCCATTAGCCTGAGGAACCTTTCATCAGCTTCATGCAATGATAATCACATTAGCCCGAGGAGCCCTTTTATGGAGTTTTGGTGGATGCATTCTTCAGGTTAACAGGAGGATGGTCACATCAACCTGAAGAAGGAGTTGGCCTTTTGTCTAAGATCAAGTGTAGTATCTGTTCTTATCAGTGTCCAGTGGGGGGGGCTCCCGGCCATTCTAGCTTTGCGGGGATGGCTGTTGTATAGTACCCTCACTGGTATGATGGGGGTCCGGAAGGCTGGACCGGAGGGAAAGAAACCAGGGAGCGCCACGATTCGCTCTGGGGCCTTGGGAGTAATTCCTCTGGGAAAGCTGGAAAGACCCAGTACCTCCTGATTCGGACGGATCTACCTTGGTCTGGCCAGGGGCTGGGGACGCAAAAAGTCCGCAAACTCAGTGCCCCCTGAGGAAGATGCTCTCAGGGGTGTCACTAGTAACACTTGGGTGTGGGACCCCACGGTGTGAAGATGACACATGGCCACTGTTTTTCACCTCTTTTTGCACAGCGCCCTAAGGACCAGGTCTTTTGGCTAGGACCAGGGCAATTTTTGCTACGGGCCTCAGGGCCTGGTCTGTGCACAATTTGGCACGGTACCACTTTTTTATTTTCTATTTATTTATTTATTTATTATGCACTCCCACGTTTTGTCACTTTTGCTTTACTTATGTGTGTGTTTTTCACGGATGGAGGGTGTGGGTCCTCGGGCCTACCCTGAAGTCTAGGGGGAGGATGTGTGGCCTCTTCGGGAGAGCCCCCTGGCCTAGTACTGGATGTCCGGCTTCGGCTGGACATAAGGAACGGTGGTCCACCAGGCCTTTTGGCTAGGAGGACCAAATGGGAACCTTGTCCCTGTCAGGAGCTTCGTGCCCCGGGGGATCAGGGTAACGGTTCAACCCCTCCGGGGGTAGGACAAACACACCCCTAAGTGCACTTTTTCGTGTGGTGTTCGCACTTGCACATTTTTTGTGATCACTTACGGGTTTTTCGTTGTAGTTTGCACGTTTGCGGACTTAAAAAAAAAAAAAAAAAAAATCTGTTCTTATCAGTGTCTCACCACGTTTTCTGGGAGTGCTCATTTGCTCAGGCCCTGTTGGGGGCCCTGGAACCTGAACTCAAGGACTTTGTACCACAGACAGCCATCACTCACTTTGGGGTGTTGAATGGACTGTTCTGTGGAACTTTTTGTCTGGAGGACATTGACGGTGCCTGGAGGGTGCTGTGTTGCTTTAAGGACGCTTTATGGTGCGCCAGGTAGCGCCTCATCCACCAGCGGGAGAGGATGTCCATTGAGGACTGTCGCAGACTGATCCTCAGTCTGCTCAGAGACTATACCTTGATGGACTTTAAGGAGGAAGAGGCCGTCTGAAGATTTCCCCCTTCCCCATACTCTCCCTTGCGTGTCTTTGTCCCTTCAATAAAGCTTCGGGCCTGTGTTTTCCCCCCTTTTTCCCCCTCCCCCCCACACACCCGATGCTTATTGTAGATTGTAAACTCCGGCTTTCGTTTTCGTTCTCGTTTTTGCATGACTTAGTACTGTGTATCAGGATGCTATGGTTTTTGGGGTAAGCGGCGTCATGCATGACGTGTTGGTCCGGGGGATTCATCCTCCACGCACATCACGTCAGGCATCATACCGCTGAGCGAATGTATTTATTTCTGAATGTATTTATCGTATGCTTGGAACTGTATTGCAATGTGGTGCGCTGCGTCGCAGTACAGGGTGAGATGTACCCCGATTACAAGTATCATGTTGTTTTTGATGCTTCTGCAATAAAAGTATCTTTTCAATCAAAAAATCTGTTCTTATCAGTTTTTTTCAGATCCTGCCACACTGCCACCATCCGGCCGTTTATATACAACGGCCGGACAGGAGGTGGTTAACCACTTCCCGACCGGCCGTTGCATATAAACGGCCGGACGGTGGGAGTGCAGGGTCGGGTGGCCGTGCTTGTGCGCACTCCTCCGGACACAGTGAAACACCGATCGTCGGACGGGACCTCTGTACGAGGTCCCGATCATGTGATCACTGATTGGCCAATCAGTGATCACATGCAAAGTAGTAAGCAAGATGTCACTTGTGACATCATTGCTTACTACGTGTGAAATCTGTGGATGATCGCAGAGGTCACATGGTACAGGGCTATTCACAACAGGCTTGTACCATGTGACAAGCTGTGACCAATCACAGCTCACTCAGTACTTCTCAATGAGTGCAAGAATGCACACAGAGAGAAAGAGAAATGATTGCTTTTACATCCTATATGGGTGTAAAAGCAATCAGTGTAAAAAAAAAAAAAAAAATCTTCATCACCCCCCACAAGTAGTACAGTGTCACCATGGTGACATTGTACTGCTAGGGTGACAGTATGTAAAAAAAAATAAAAAATAATAATATAAAAAAATAAAATAAAAATGTAAAAAAAAATGTTTAAAAATTATAATTTTTGGTTATAAACTAATTTGGATTTTTTTTTTTTTTTACTAAAAAGATAACGGAATAAATTTTGGCAAAGATTCATGATGAAATATTATTTATTTGCAAAATTTTATAAAAATAACACTTTTTTTCAAAATTTTTGGACTTTTTCATTTACATAGCAAAAAAAATAAAAATCCCAGCGGTGAATAAATACACCCAAAATAAAGCTTTATCTGTCTCAAAAAAATGGTAAAAAATTCATTTGGGTACAGTGTTGCATGACCGCGCAATTGTCATTCAAAGTGTGATAGCGCTGAAATCTGAAAATTGCCCTGGTCAGGAAGGGGGGGGAAAGTGTCCGGACTGGAAGGGGGGGAAAGTGTCCGGACTGGAAGGGGGGGAAAGTGTCCGGACTGGAAGGGGGTGAAAGTGTCCGGACTGGAAGGGGGTGAAAGTGTCCGGACTGGAAGGGGGGGAAAGTGTCCGGACTGGAAGGGGGTGAAAGTGTCCGGACTGGAAGGGGGGGAAAGTGTCCGGACTGGAAGGGGGGGAAAGTGTCCGGACTGGAAGGGGGGGAAAGTGTCCGGACTGGAAGGGGGGGAAAGTGTCCGGACTGGAAGGGGGGGAAAGTGTCCGGACTGGAAGGGGGGGAAAGTGTCCGGACTGGAAGTGGTTAAATTTCACCTATAGAAAAGAATTTTCATGGCCGGGAATCTTCTTTCCTTTCCAGGCCACAGCTCATGCTCATTTCTTTTCCAATTTTATTTCTTGCACGATTCTCTCATCATTGATTAGAAATTTGTTCATTTTAAAAAAAAAAATCCAAAATGCACGATCACTCAAATTCGATGGCCACACGAGAATGTGGGGGGGGGGGGGGGGCACTAATGGTGCAAAATTCAGCGAAAATTCTTAGTTATAATTTTCGAAAGAAACTTATTTCACAATTTGACCCATGTATGGCCTACATTGATCTATAGGGAATATATTAAAGAGTAACTCCACTTTTGTTAAGAAAAAAACATTCCTCCCCGGGTGATCGATGTACATTGCAGGGATTTTAACAAACTTTGTTGCAGATTCCTACCTTTTGTCATTCTGAAGAAATAGCTATTTGATTGTCTATGTCCATGTGCAGAATGAAACTGTATGGGAGTGATTATATAGTCATCAATCAGCTGCGGCAGCTGCAGGCCTCTAATGAGGAAAGTGTCAGGGTCTGCATCCCTTTAGATGTGTTTTCCCTTTGCTGCAGAGGATGCCAAAAATCTGACTTGAATGCATGAAAGTAAAAAATCTTGAGCCTTTACAACCACTTTAAAAAAACAACCAGGTGTGCATATGTGACACTAAAGCCCAGGGGCGGACTGACCATTCGGCACCCGGGCACTGCCCGAGGGCCCGGGGTCAATAGGGGGCTCCATGAGCTGCTCCTGGTACCTTTCATAGGCATTTTTGGGTGTGGTTTAAGTGTGGGCAAGGACACAGGGGCCCCATGTTTTCCTATTGCCCGGGGGCCCCATGAGTTGTCAGTCCCCCGCTGCTAAAGCCTCATACACACTTCTAGTTTCAACCCAGCGGGCTGAACGAAAAAAAATCTGACAGCTCGGTAGGATTTAGTACAGCGATCTCCCCTGCTGTGCTGTTGTGTTCTGACAGAGGGGACGACCCCCCGCCAGAACACTCAGGTCAGCACGCTAAGCCATTGGCTGAGAGCGCTGATGGGAAGCCGATCGGCAAACCTTTTTTCGGTCATGCCCAGGGGCGGACTGACAACTCATGGGGCCCCTAGGGCAATAGGAGATCATGGGGCCCCTGTGTCCTTGCCCAAGCTCAAAAAAGCCTATGAAAAAGGTACCAGGGACATCTCATGGGGCCCCCTGCTGACCCCGGGCCCTCAGGCAGTGCCCGAGTTTCCAAATGGTCAGTCCGCCCCTGGTCATGCCCCTTCGACAGAAGCTGGCTTCTGTCGGACTGCCTGCCCTACACATGGGCCAAAAGTCGGCTGGTTTCTATTGAACAGATCGATCCCGCCAGATATGCGTACTAGGCCCAACACTGTTGATATCAGCCCACTCTATCAGCACAATAGCAATTAAATGGCCAAACCCTGCCTAGCAGATTGACTCCCACTCCTTGGACATTACAGGCCTGCTGGATGTGCAGGTACAAATGCTCAGATAGTTCCATGAATATGGATGCTCAGACTAAACTACTATGATTCATGGTAAAGACGCAGAAGAAGGTGTCACTGCGACTGGCAGAATCCACCCTGGACACTCAATCCTTCCACTCCAATATAGGCTCAACGGCCACGTTATTAGGTCCACCTTGCTAGTACCGGGTTGGATCCCCTTTTACCTTCAGAAATGCCTTCAACCTTCAGGGCATAGATTCAACAAAGTGTCGGAAATGTTCCACAAAGATTTTGGTCCATATTGACACGAGTTACTCTTCCGGCATGGTGATCTCTCTTCCACATCTCTTCCGGCATGGTGATCTCTCTTCCACACCTCTTCCAGCATGGTGATCTCTCTTCCACATCTCTTCTGGCATGGTGATCTCTTTTCCACATCTCTTCCGTCATGGTGATCTCTCTTCCACATCTCTTCCGGCATGGTGATCTCTCTTCCACACCTCTTCCGGCATGGTGATCTCTCTTCCACATCTCTTCCGGCTTGGTGATCTCTCTTCCACATTTCTTCCAGCATTGTGATCTCTCTTCCACATCTCTTCCGGCATGGTGATCTCTCTTCCACAGCTCACCAGCATGGTGATCTCTCTTCCACATCTCTTCTGGCATGGTGATCTCTCTTCCACATCTCTTCCGGCATGGTGATCTCTCTTCCACATCTCTTCCGGCATGGTGATCTCTCTTCCACATCTCTTCCGGCATGGTGATCTCTCTTCCGGCATGGTGATCTCTCTTCCACAGCTCTTCCGGCATGGTGATCTCTCTTCCACAGCTCTTCCGGCATGGTGATCTCTCTTCCACATCTCTTCCGGCATGGTGATCTCTCTTCCACATCTCTTCTGGCATGATGATCTCTCTTTCTCTCATCTGGAACCAGTCTGCCCATTCTCCTCTGACATCAACAAGGCATTTTCCTCCACACAACTGCCGCTCACTGGATATTTTCTCTTTTTTCGGACCGTTCTCTGTAAACCCTAGAGATGGTTGTGTGTGAAAATCCCAGTAGATCAGCAGTTTTGAATATACTCAAACCAGCACGTCTGACACCAACAACCATGCCTTGTTCAAAGTCTCCTATATCCTTTTTCTTCCCCATTCTGAGGCTCGGTTTGAACTTCAGCAAGTTGTCTTCACCACGTCTAGATGCCTAAATGCATTGAGTTGCTGCCATGTGATTGGCTGATTAGCAATTTTTGTTACCAAGCAATTGAACAGATAGACCTAATAAAGTGGCCGGTGAGTGCATATATATATATGAATAAACACCACACACATCCAACAATTTCTGAGACTAGTGTTCTGCAGGAACTCCCCACTTCTGAATCACTCCTTGTCTCCGCCCCCTACCCACCTCCGAGCACCATCCCTTGGTTCCTACCCACCTCCCAGTACAGCTCCCTATAGAGAATACATAGCCAAGTGTCATTGGTGGCCCTAAGTAATTTGTATGAAATCTTTTTAAGACAACAATAAAAGCAGCAAAATACTGTAGATCCCTTGTGGCCAACAGCATTTACCCCCCCCCCCACCAGCAACAATAGATTTCCTCAGCAGCAATGGACCCCAGCAACAAAATACCACCCCAGAAAAAACAGATCCCTAACAGCAACAACAAATCTCCTAGAAGCCAGCATCAATAGACTCTCCAGCAGCCAGCAAAAATAGACCCCTTCCTCAACAGTAGATCCTTTCCAGCAACAATAGACCACCATGCAAAAATAGATCCCCTCCAGTGACAATAGATCCCTCAGCAGCCAGCATCAAGAGACCTCCTGGCACACCTTGCCATTACATACATACATTCAGTGCTGGAGGCGCCATAACTGCATTCCCCCTGTGTTCCCACCATGCCGGAAGAGATGTGGAAGAGAGATCACCATGCCGGAAGAGATGAGGAAGAGAGATCACCATGCCGGAAGAAATGTGGAAGAGAAATCACCATGTCTGAAGAGATGTGGAAGAGAGATCACCATGCCGGAAGAGATGTGGAAGAGAGATCACCATGCCGGAAGAGATGTGGAAGAGAGATCACCATGCCGGAAGAGATGTGAAAGAGAGATCACCATGCCAAAAGAGATGTGGAAGAGAGATCACCATGAAAAAGAGATGTGAAAGAGAGATCACCATGCCGGAAGAGATGTAGAAGAGAGATCACCATGCCGAAAGAGATGTGGAAGAGAGATCACCATGCCGGAAGAGATGTTGAAGAGAGATCACCATGCCGAAAGAGGTGTGGAAGAGAGATCACCATGCCGGAAGAGATGTGGAAGAGAGATCACCATGCCGAAAGAGATGTGGAAGAGAGATCACCATGCCGGAAGAGATGTTGAAGAGAGATCACCATGCCGGAAGAGATGTTGAAGAGAGATCACCATGCCGGAAGAGGTGTGGAAGAGAGATCACCATGCCAGAAGAGATGTGGAAGAGAGATCACCATGCCGGAAGAGGTGTGGAGGAGAGATCACCATGCCGGAAGAGATGTGGAAGAGAGATCACCATGCTGGAAGAGAGATCACCATGCCAGAAGAGATGTGAAAGAGAGATCACCATGCCGGAAGAGATGTGGAAGAGAGATCACCATGCCAGAAGAGATGTCAAAGAGAGATCACCATGCCAGAAGAGATGATGAAGAGAGATCACCATGTCTGAAGAGATGTGGAAGAGAGATCACCATGCCGGAAGAGATGTGGAAGAGAGATCACCATGCCGGAAGAGATGAGGAAGAGAGATCACCATGCCGGAAGAGATGTGGAACAGAGATCACCATGCCGGAAGACATGTGAAAGAGAGATCACCATGCTGGAAGAGATATGGAAGAAAGATCACCATGCTGGAAGAGAGATCACCATGCCGGAAGAGGTGTGGAAGAGAGATCACCATGCCGGAAGACATGTGAAAGAGAGATCACCATGCTGGAAGAGATATGGAAGAAAGATCACCATGCTGGAAGAGAGATCACCATGCCGGAAGAGATTTGGAAGAAAGATCACCATGCCGGAAGACATGTGAAAGAGAGATCACCATGCTGGAAGAGATATGGAAGAAAGATCACCATGCTGGAAGAGAGATCACCATGCCGGAAGAGATTTGGAAGAAAGATCACCATGCTGGAAGAGAGATCACCATGCCGGAAGAGATGTGCAAGAGAGATCACCATGCCGGAAGATGTGTGAAAGAGAGATCCCCATGTCGGAAGAGATGTGGAAGAGAGATCATCATGCCGGAAGAGGTGTGGAAAAGAGATCACCATGTCTGAAGAGATGTGGAAGAGAGATCACCATGCCGGAAGAGGTGTGGAAGAGAGATCACCATGCCGGAAGAGGTGTGGAAGAGAGATCACCATGCCGGAAGAGGTGTGGAAGAGAGATCACCATGCCGGAAGAGATGTGGAAGAGAGATCACCATGCTGGAAGAGAGATCACCATGCCGGAAGAGTTGTGAAAGAGAGATCACCATACCGGAAGAGATGTGGAAGAGAGATCACCATGCCGGAAGAGAGATCACCATGCCGGAAGAGATGTGAAAGAGAGATCACCATACCGGAAGAGATGTGGAAGAGAGATCACCATGCCGGAGGAGATGTGGAAGAGAGATCACCATGCTGGAAGAGAGATCTCCATGCCGGAAGAGATGTGAAAGAGAGATCACCATGCCGGAAGAGATGTGGAAGAGAGAACACCATGCCGGAGGAGATGTGGAAGAGAGATCACCATGCCGGAAAAGGTGTGGAAGAGAGATCACCATGCCGGAAGAGGTGTGGAAGAGAGATCACCATGTCTGAAGAGATGTGGAAGAGAGATCACCATGCCGGAAGAGATGTGGAAGAGAGATCACCATGCCGGAAGAGATGTGGAAGAGAGATCACCATGCCGGAAGAGATGTGGAAGAGAGATCACCATGCCGGAAGAGATATGGAAGAGAGATCACCATGCTGGAAGAGAGATCATCATGCCGGAATAGATGTGAAAGAGAGATCACCATACCGAAAGAGATGTGGAAGAGAGATCACCATGCTGGAAGAGAGATCACCATGCCGGAAGAGATGTGAAAGAGAGATCACCATACCGGAAGAGATGTGGAAGAGAGATCACCATACCGGAAGAGATGTGGAAGAGAGATCACCACACCGGAAGAGATGTGGAAGAGAGATCACCATGCCGGAAGAGATGTGGAAGAGAGATCACCATGCTGGAAGAGAGATCACCATGCCGGAAGAGATGTGAAAGAGAGATCACCATGCCGGAAGAGATGTGGAAGAGAGATCACCATGCCGGAGGAGATGTGGAAGAGAGATCACCATGCCGGAAGAGATGTGGAAGAGAGATCACCATGCCAGAAGAGATGTGGAAGAGAGATCACCATTCCGGAGGAGATGTGGAAGAGAGATCACCATGCCGGAAGAGATGTGGAAGAGAGATCACCATGCCGGAAGAGATGTGGAAGAGAGATCACCATACCGGAAGAGATGTGGAAGAGAGATCACCATGCCGGAAGAGATGTGGAAGAGAGATCACCATGCCGGAAGAGATGTGGAAGAGAGATCACCATGCTGGAAGAGAGATCACCATGCCGGAAGAGATGTGAAAGAGAGATCACCATGCCGGAAGAGATGTGGAAGAGAGATCACCATGCCGGAGGAGATGTGGAAGAGAGATCACCATGCCGGAAGAGGTGTGGAAGAGAGATAACCATGCCGGAAGAGGTGTGGAAGAGAGATCACCATGTCTGAAGAGATGTGGAAGAGAGATCACTATGCCGGAAGAGATGTGGAAGAGAGATCACCATGCCGGAAGAGATGTGGAAGAGAGATCACCATGCCGGAAGAGATGTGGAAGAGAGTTCACCATGCTGGAAGAGAGATCATCATGCCGGAAGAGATGTGAAAGAGAGATCACCATACCAAAAGAGATGTGGAAGAGAGATCACCATGCTGGAAGAGAGATCACCATGCCGGAAGAGATGTGGAAGAGAGATCACCATGCCGGAGGAGATGTGGAAGAGAGATCACCATGCCGGAAGAGGTGTGGAAGAGAGATAACCATGCCGGAAGAGGTGTGGAAGAGAGATCACCATGCCGGAAGAGATGTGGAAGAGAGATCACCATGTCTGAAGAGATGTGGAAGAGAGATCACCATACCGGAAGAGATGTGGAAGAGAGATCACCATACCGGAAGAGATGTGGAAGAGAGATCACCATGCCGGAAGAGATGTGGAAGAGAGATCACCATGCTGGAAGAGAGATCACCATGCCGGAAGAGATGTGAAAGAGAGATCACCATGCCGGAGAGATGTGGAAGAGAGATCACCATGCCGGAGGAGATGAAGAAGAGAGATCACCATGCCGGAAGAGATGTGGAAGAGAGATCACCATGCCGGAAGAGATGTGGAAGAGAGATCACCATGCCGGAAGAGATGTGGAAGAGAGATCACCATGCCGGAAGAGATGTGGAAGAGAGATCACCATGCCGGAAGAGATGTGGAAGAGAGATCACCATGCCGGAAGAGGTGTGGAAGAGAGATCACCATGCCGGAAGAGGTGTGGAAGAGAGATCACCATGTCTAAAGAGATGTGGAAGAGAGATCACCATGTCTAAAGAGATGTGGAAGAGAGATCACCATGCCGGAAGAGATGTGGAAGAGAGATCACCATGCTGGAAGAGAGATCACCATGCCGGAGGAGATGTGGAAGAGAGATCACCATGCCGGAAGAGAGATCACCATGCCGGAGGAGATGTGGAAGAGAGATCACCATGTCGGAATAGATGTGGAAGAGAGATCACCATGCCGGAGGAGATGTGGAAGAGAGATCACCATGGCGGAGGAGATGTGGAAGAGAGATCACCATGCCGGAGGAGATGTGGAAGAGAGATCACCATGCCGGAAGAGATGTGGAAGAGAGATCACCATGCCGGAAGAGATGTGGAAGAGAGATAACCATGCCGGAAGAGGTGTGGAAGAGAGATAACCATGCCGGAAGAGGTGTGGAAGAGAGATCACCATGCCGGAAGAGATGTGGAAGAGAGATCACCATGTCTGAAGAGATGTGGAAGAGAGATCACCATACCGGAAGAGATGTGGAAGAGAGATCACCATACCGGAAGAGATGTGGAAGAGAGATCACCATGCCGGAAGAGATGTGGAAGAGAGATCACCATGCTGGAAGAGAGATCACCATGCCGGAAGAGATGTGAAAGAGAGATCACCATGCCGGAGAGATGTGGAAGAGAGATCACCATGCCGGAGGAGATGAGGAAGAGAGATCACCATGCCGGAAGAGATGTGGAAGAGAGATCACCATGCCGGAAGAGATGTGGAAGAGAGATCACCATGCCGGAGGAGATGTGGAAGAGAGATCACCATGCCGGAAGAGATGTGGAAGAGAGATCACCATGCCGGAAGAGATGTGGAAGAGAGATCACCATGCCGGAAGAGGTGTGGAAGAGAGATCACCATGCCGGAAGAGGTGTGGAAGAGAGATCACCATGTCTAAAGAGATGTGGAAGAGAGATCACCATGTCTAAAGAGATGTGGAAGAGAGATCACCATGCCGGAAGAGATGTGGCAGAGAGATCACCATGCTGGAAGAGAGATCACCATGCCGGAGGAGATGTGGAAGAGAGATCACCATGCCGGAAGAGAGATCACCATGCCGGAGGAGATGTGGAAGAGAGATCACCATGTCGAAATAGATGTGGAAGAGAGATCACCATGCCGGAGGAGATGTGGAAGAGAGATCACCATGGCGGAGGAGATGTGGAAGAGAGATCACCATGCCGGAGGAGATGTGGAAGAGAGATCACCATGCCGGAAGAGATGTGGAAGAGAGATCACCATGCCGGAAGAGATGTGGAAGAGAGATCACCATGGCGGAAGAGGTATGGAAGAGAGATCACCATGCCGGAGGAGATGTGGAAGAGAGATTACCATGCCGGAAGAGGTGTGGAAGAGAGATCACCATGCCGGAAGAGATGTGGAAGAGAGATCACCATGCCGGAGGAGATGTGGAAGAGAGATCACCATGCCGGAAGAGATGTGGAAGAGAGATCTCCATGCCGGAAGAGATGTGGACGAGAGATCACCATGCCGGAAGAGATGTGGAAGATAGATCACCATGCCGGAAGAGATGTGGAAGAGAGATCACCATGCCGGAAGAGATGTGGAAGAGAGATCACCATGCCGGAAGAGATGTGGAAGAGAGATCACCATGCCGGAAGAGATGTGGATGAGAGATCACCATATCGGAAGAGATGAGGAAGAGAGATCACCATGCCGGAAGAGATGTGGAAGAGAGATCACCATGCCGGAAGAGATGTGGAAGAGAGATCACCATGCCGGAAGAGATGTGGAAGAGAGATCACCATGCCGGAAGAGATGTGGATGAGAGATCACCATATCGGAAGAGATGAGGAAGAGAGATCACCATGCCGGAAGAGATGTGGAAGAGAGATCACCATGCCGGAAGAGGTGTGGAAGAGAGATCACCATGCCGGAAGAGGTGTGGAAGAGAGATCACCATGCCAGAAGAGATGTGGAAGTGAGATCACCATGCCGGAAGAGGTGTGGAAGAGAGATCACCATGCCGGAAGAGATGTGGAAGAGAGATCACCATGCCGGAAGAGGTATGGAAGAGAGATCACCATGCCGGAAGAGATGTGGAAGAGAGATCACCATGCCGGAAGAGATATGGAAGAGAGATCACCATGCCGGAAGAGGTGTGGAAGAGAGATCACCATGCCAGAAGAGGTGTGGAAGAGAGATCACCATGTCTAAAGAGATGTGGAAGAGAGATCACCATGTCTAAAGAGATGTGGAAGAGAGATCACCATGCTTAAAGAGAGATCACTATGCCGGAGGAGATGTGGAAGAGAGATCACCATGACGGAAGAGGTGTGGAAGAGAGATCACCATGCCAGAAGAGGTGTGGAAGAGAGATCACCATGCCGGAAGAGATGAGGAAGAGAGATCACCATGCCGGAAGAGATGTGGAAGAGAGATCACCATGCCAGAAGAGGTGTGAAAGAGAGATCACCATGCCGGAAGAGGTGTGGAAGAGAGATCACCATGCCGGAAGAGATGTGGAAGAGAGATCACCATGCCAGAAGAGATGTGGAAGAGAGATCACCATGCCGGAAGAGATGTGGAAGAGAGATCACCATGCCGGAAGAGATGGGGAAGAGAGATCACCATGCCGGAAGAGATGTGGAAGAGAGATCACTATGCCAGAAGAGAGGGACAAGATGTTGCCTGTCCCTATGGTGAATAGGACAGCAAGTCATGGACATAGGGGGATGAGTCAGCCATGACACTACAAACATGTGAGCCCATCAATAAAAAGTAATGCAAACAAACAGCACAGGGAAATAACTACACTAATACCTAATGACATTAATACCTACCGTAACTAAAACAACAAAAACTTTTGAAAGAGCACAATGACCTGGAAGTGAGAGTCATCTCCTGATGAACCACCTGAAATTCTCCTCACAGGTGGCACCCTCCCGCCCAACATTCTTTGAATGAACAGCCGAAGAAGCTGAGCAGAAATCTGTTGGCTGAACAATGGCTGCAACCAGTTAGATGACTGATATTGATGATGAAGCTTGGGGCAGAGTTGTGGCTGGTTTTGTATGCTGTTAGTATCTTGAACTTTATTCTTTGGGTGGTCAGAAGCGAACCAAGATATTGGCAGTGAAGGGTAATGAACACTGAACGATCGCTGAAATGATGAGCCTAGCAGCATTCATGATAGACTGAAGGGGGACAGCCTGTGTAGAAGTTGGCAATGAGGAGGAAGTTACAATTGTCAAGGTGAGAGATAACAAGGGAGTGGCATGGCGGGGTACTTTGGAAATGTTATGAAGGTTAAAGGTGGAAAGTTCAGGTCAACGCTCAGATTGAATATCAAATAAAAAGCGTTCACCGAAAAGGAAAAAATCTTGTGGAGAACGTTTTTGGTGAGCAGACCTGGTTTGGGTGCTAGGTTGCTGCCCCTCTGATCATGATAGACAAATCTCTCAGATAAATTCCTGAAGTTCAAAACTCTGACTTTGATAGTTGAGCGTGGTGGGATTTAGTCTGCACACAAGATGCCCTCTTGGCTCTACAGCAGAGGTCTTCAAACTGCAGCCTGAGAGCTAGATGTAGCCCTTTACTAGCCTTTATCTGGCCCTTGGCCCACTATTCCTCTCAATGATGGCGCACTCTTCCTTCCACCGACACCAATGAAGGGGCACTGTTCCTTCCACTGACACCAAAGATGGGACACTATTCCTCCCGCTGATACCAACAATGGGGCACTATTCCCTCCACTGACACCAATGATGGGGCACTATTCCTCCTACTGATAGCAATGATGGGGCACTATTCCTCCCACTGACACCAATGATGGGGCACTATTCCTCCCACTGACACCAATGATGGGGCACTATTCCTCCCACTGATACCAATGATGGGGCACTATTCCTCCCACTGACACCAATGATGGGGCACTATTCCTCCCACTGATACCAATGATGGTGCACTATTCCTTCCACTGACACCAATGATGGGGCACTATTCCTCCTACTGATACCAATGATGGGGCACTATTCCTCTTACTGATACCAGGGATGGGGCACTATTCCTCCTACTGACACCAATGATGGGGCACTATTCCTCCTACTGACACCAATGATGGGGCACTATTCCTCCCACTGACACAATGATGGGGCACTGTTCCTCTCACTGATACCAATGATGGGGCACTATTCCTCCCACTGACACAATGATGGGGCACTGTTCCTCTCACTGACACCAATGATGGGGCACTATTCCTCCCACTGACACCAGTGATGGGGGACTATTCCACCCACTGATAGCAATGATGGGGCACTATTCCTCCTACTGACACCAATGATGGGGCATTATTCCTCCCACTGACACCAGTGATGGGGCACTATTCCTCCCACTGATAGCAAAGATGGGGCACTATTCCTACCAATGACACCAATGATGGGGCACTATTCCTCCCACTGACACCAATGATGGGGCACTATTCCTCCTACTACTGACCACCAACCCTGAGGCCTTGTTTATTCTCAATGATGCTGGCTCCGGGAAATGTTCTACTCCCGCTGGCCACAATCTGGCCTCCCTAAAGTCTTAAGGACAATAAACTGGCCCCTAATTTGAAAAGCTTGGAGACCCCACTCTACAGCCTAGAGCAGCCTTTCTTAACCATTATATCCCAGAGGAACCCCTAAAATAATTTTCAGGTCTCATGAAAACCTTACTAAAATCATTTAATCTGGGCCAATGGGGAGAAATACCCCCTGCATTGGTGGACAGATAAAGAGATCAGTGGCATTTGCCAAGTGGCCTTTGGACCCGGAACTATGCAGGTACCATCAAATAGGAGGTTAATCATTCACAGCTCAAGGAACCCCCCAGCAACCTCTGGAGGAACCCTAGAGTTCTATAGAACCCTGGTTGAGAATGGTTGGCTTAGCACAAAGATGGCGCCGTACCCATAGTAACCAATTAGATTCATTGTTTCATTTTCCATCTGAATGAAAGAAGAAAGGTTTACCTGCTGTAAGACCTCTAGGTTTGTTCCATTTGTTTTTGCTCCAGTTTCATACATAAGCCCCATTGCCTCTCATCTTCTTTAAAAATTCGCTCTGCACGCGCACGCGTCTGCTTCTCCTCCTTTACTTTGGTGCCCCCCCCCTCCCAGCCTGACACCCTCATTCACCCTGATTGCAGTTTTTGTTTGTCATTTCCTGCTCTGCTGATTGTACAACCAACACAGGAAAAGCCCATGTAGGTCTATATGTTTTATTAGTCTTTTGCAGCTTTGTTGACTTTCCCTTTGATGTGTTTTTCTCGCAGAGATGTGAGGCGCAGATCTGAACAATGGCTGAACCTCCGCCCCCCCTATACAAATATATATGGAGCCCCCCAATAACGGCTGAACATTTTTAGTTTGGTGTTTCTGAAGGTTGTTTTGTGTTGTTTGTTGTTGTTTTTGTGTTGTTGTCAAAATTTCTTTCCAGCTGAATAGGAAGCTCCTTTATTGTCGAATTCCTTGCATTGAAAACTGCCTGATGAGAAAACTGGGTTAATTGCAGCCTTGGCCTCCGACGGTTATCAGTTCATGGGCCCCCCACCCCGCTAGCATAATTGGATTATGAATAATGGTCAGTGTGTACACTCATTTGTGTTTTGCATGCATGGATTTGTGAAGCACTTCTGAAGGATTTGGAATGCAAAATTAGATCGCATGCAAGAATAAACTTCCTGCAATTATTCATGTGATTGCAGATACATGGAAACAATGCTTCCCGGGACCGAGGCAGTACATACGTGTGACAATTTCATTCCCAGAATGGACTGTAAAAAAAAAAAGTTTGCTTACCTATACACTAGAACAGTGTTTCTCAACCTTGTGGCACCCTCTAAAATTATGGACAGTCCCGAGGCACCCTCTAAAATTATGGACAGTCCCGAGGCACCCTCTAAAATTATGGACAGTCCTGTGGCACCCTCTAAAATTATGGACAGTCCTGTGGCACCCTCTAAAATTATGGACAGCCCCGTGGCACCATCTAAAATTATGGACAGCCCCGAGGCGCCCCCTAAAATTATGGACAGCCCCAAGGCACCCTCTAAAATTATGGACAGTCCCAAAGCACCCTCTAAAATTATGGACAGTCCCGAGGCACCCTCTAAAATTATGGACAGTCCCGAGGCACCCTCTAAAATTATGGACAGCCCCGTGGCACCCTCTAAAATTATGGACAGTCCCGTGGCACCCTCTAAAATTAAGGACAGTCCCGAGGTACCCTCTAAAATTATGGACAGTCCCGTTGTACCCTCTAAAATTATGGACAGTCCCGAGGCACCCTCTAAAATTATGGACAGTCCCGAGGCACCCTCTAAAATTATGGACAGTCTCGAGGCACCCTCTAGAATTATGGACAGTTACGAGGCACCCACTAAAATTATGGGCAGTCCCGAGGCGCCCTCTAAAATTATGGACAGTCCCCAGGCACCCTCTAAAATTATGGACAGTCCCGAGGCATCCTCTAAAATTATGGACAGTCCCCAGACACCCTCTAAAATTATGGACAGTCCCGAGGCACCCTCTAAAATTATGGACAGTCTCGAGGCACCCTCTAGAATTATGGACAGTTCCGAGGCACCTTCTAAAATTATGGACAGTCCTGTGGCACCCTCTAAAATTATGGACAGTCCCGTGGCACCTTCTAAAATTATGGACAGTCCCCAGGCACCCTCTAGAATTATGGACAGTTACGAGGCACCCACTAAAATTATGGGCAGTCCCGAGGAGCCCTCTAAAATTATGGACAGTCCCCAGGCACCCTCTAAAATTATGGACAGTCCCGAGGCACCCTCTAAAATTATGGACAGTCCCGAGGCACCCTCTAGAATTATGGACAGTTACGAGGCACCCACTAAAATTATGGGCAGTCCCGAGGCGCCCTCTAAAATTATGGACAGTCCCCAGGCACCCACTAAAATTATGGGCAGTCCCGAGGCGCCCTCTAAAATTATGGACAGTCCCCAGGCACCCTCTAAAATTATAGACAGTCCCGAGGCACCCTCTAAAATTATGGACAGTCTCGAGGCACCCTCTAGAATTATGGACAGTTCCGAGGCACCTTCTAAAATTATGGACAGTCCCGTGGCACCCTCTAAAATTATGGACAGTCCCGTGGCACCTTCTAAAATTATGGACAGTCCCCAGGCACCCTCTAGAATTATGGACAGTTACGAGGCACCCACTAAAATTATGGGCAGTCCCGAGGCGCCCTCTAAAATTATGGACAGTCCCCAGGCACCCTCTAAAATTATGGACAGTCCCGAGGCACCCTCTAAAATTATGGACAGTCCCGAGGCACCCTCTAAAATTATGGACAGTCTCGAGGCACCCTCTAGAATTATGGACAGTTACGAGGCACCCTCTAAAATTATGGACAGTCCCGTGGCACCCTCTAAAATTATGGACAGTCCTGTGGCACCCTCTAAAATTATGGACAGCCCCGAGGCACCCTCTAAAATTATGGACAGTCCCCAATCACCCCATTCTAAAATGTAAAAACTATTCTAATAGTTCTATATAACGCAGCAACATCCACACATGTAGGACACCCAACATTAGAGGTGATTTATTCTTCCAAATCAAATACACGTTTGCACACTGGTACTGACTAGTATGCCCATGTTTCTCTCAGTTTTTATCCATCACTGAGCTAATGTGACCCCAGCACTGACATAGAGGGGCAGGGGAGGGTCCAGCAAGGATGCTGTGCAGGCAACTGACAACCTCCTTATCAACTGATGATGTCATTGGTTGTCAGGACGCTGGCGGCTAGAAGGTGGTAATGGTGCACAATAAAAACCTGTGGCTTTGTGTCACTAAAAGTCAGGCTTCTTCCACCCGCTGGCTGGTATACAAGTTTTCTGCAACTTTTAGACATTTTGCCAAGGCGCCCCTGAAGAAACCTCAAGGCACCCCGGGGTGCCTGGACACCCTGGTTGAGAAAGGCTGCCCTAGAATGTCCAACCTCTGGGCGTGGTTTCCATACATTATTATAGTAGCCATTCCACAATGAAGGGTAGTCCCACCGCTGCTTTGATACCTTCAGGGCTCATGTACACGGGGCGTTTGGAAAACTCTTCTGACTGCTGGAAAACGTAGGTCACAAAAAAAACTTTAGCCGCGTTTGCATACTACGTTTATGCGCGTTTGCGTTTTATAAGTGTTTTTAAAAGATAACCTCAGGAGACCTTCTCAAATGCCCAGAATGCACTGAAAAAATAGTAAATAATTAACTATTTCAGAGATTTTGAGAGAAATAGAGAGAGCAGAAGCAGAGAGAGCAGTATGTGTGGAGATGACCCGTCTTTTCTGGTTGTAGTCACTATGGATCCCATCATGAGCATAATGCGGCGCATTCTACCGTTTGTTCCTTCACGCGACACCTGGAACTGACTGCGCTGGTGTGCCGGGTCCATTTGAATACATGGAAAATGCTTTGCGTGCATTTCTGATGATGGAAAAAGGCTCCGGACAGCATCTGGATATGGCCCTGTCAAAAAACGCGTCTAAACGCAAATGCTTGCAAACGCGGTTAACCGCGTTTACAAGGCCGGTAAAATCTACTTCTGAACGCAACTTTGGTGTAAACTCAACTGCCTGTAAACGACTGTGTGTACATGGACATGGATATACCTGATTTTGCAGTTCCGGCCATTGGCGGCCTCAGCTGTCAGTCACCAGGTCCCGGACAGTGATTCCTCGCTGGCACCCGGCGATCTCTGAGGATTTCTCGACGAGGGAGAGACCTGTATGTAAACAATACAGATCTCTTCCCTGTCAGTTCATGCACACTGCTTTGTATGCCTCTGCATTGCACAGCCATACAAAGCAGTGCGCTTAGAGTGAAGCAAACACAACCCACATTATTTATTTATTTCAGGTACTTATATAGCGCCGTCAATTTACACAGCGCTTTACATATATATTGTACATTCACATCAGTCCCCGCCCCCAAAGGGGTCGTACAATGTAAGGTCCCTGCCTCACATACATACACATACTAGGGACAATTTAGACAGGAGCCAATTAACCTACCAGCATGTCTTTGGAGTGTGGGAGGAAACTGGAGTACCTGGAGGAAACCAACGCAGGCACAGGGAGAACATGCAAACTCCAGGCAGGTGGTGCCGTGGTTGGGATTTGAACCGACGACCTGAGTACTGCCAGGCGGAAGTGCTAACCACTTAGCCACTGTGCTGCCCATAGTAAAACACTCCCAGCACACAGTTAACCCTTTGATCGCCCCTCATGTTAACCCCTTCCTGCTCAGTGCAGTGTCAGTGCTTTTTATTAACACTGATCACTGTATTGGTGTCACTGCTGATGTCAGTGACACCAAGTCAGTCCCCCCCCCAGTGTCAGAATGCCCGCCGCAGTCCCGCTATAAGTCATTTCCGCCATTACTAGTAAAAAAAAAATAATTCCAGTATCTTTCCCGCCATTTGTAAACGCTATAACTTTCACGTAAACCAATTAATTTACACGTATTGGGATTATTTTTTAGCATTTTGGCCTAAATTTATTATGAAATTTGATTTTTTTTTTACATTTTTTTAATGGACATGTTTATTAGCAAAAAGTAAAAAAAAAGTTTATAGCGTAAAAAATTAAACAAAAAACACACAGGCGATCAAATACCACCTAAAGAAAGCTCTATTTGTGGGAAAAAAGGGACGTAAATTGAATTTGGGTGCAGCGTTGCATGACTGCGCAATTGTCAGTTACAGCAACGCAGCGCCGGATCGCAAAAAATGGCCCGGTCAGGAAGGGGTAAATCCTCTGGAGGGGGAGGGGTTAATGTTGTGGGCTGCTCTATTGTGGATGAAGTTCCTGCGACAAATTGCGCTGCATAGAATGCGTCAAAGTAATCGCGGTGGGTGGAGCACACATAATGCACTAGGCGGGGCCTTGATGTAAATCCGCACACAACATTCATTTTACCAATCGATAATGTCTTTAGCTATTTTTTTGTGATCTTTAAAAATCTAAAAACAAAAAAAAAGTCCTAATCACAAGGAAGTAAACGCACAGCAATGCAAACCATGAGATCCAGAAACCACAGCAAGGAAAAAAAAGATTTAGTTCCTTCTGCTTGGAATGAACTTGTAGTTCTGGTATTTCCAGGTGTTTGTGTTCCGGCATTTCTGTTCATTTGTCTCTGATTTTCCCCAACTGACATCCCTTTATTAACAATGCTACAGAACAAGCAGGACAACTGTCTTTTTTTTTTCTGTGAGTCACCTAGTTAGGGCTCATCTAACGCAAAAACGCGTTGAAAACACACATGCATTTTTGCAGCTCTGTTAAATTGTGCACAATAATGTGTTTTTATGCATTTTTTATGTGTTTTAGCTGCGTTTGCATTGCGTTTTCCCCCTGGATGTGTGACGGACAAAGCACTTCCCACAGGTACATTGTGTTTTTCAAGGTAAAATGTTACTAAACCCCGGACCCCGCATTCACTATATCCGCTCTCCCCGGACCCCGCATTCACTACATCAGGTCTCCCCGGACCCCGCATTCACTATATCCGCTCTCCCCGGACCCCGCATTCACTATATCCGCTCTCCCCGGACCCCGCATTCACTATATCCGCTCTCCCCGGACCCCGCATTCACTATATCCGCTCTCCCCGGATCCTGCATTCACTATATCCGCTCTCCCCGGACCCCGCATTCACTATATCCGCTCTCCCCGGACCCCGCATTCACTATATCCGTTCTCCCCGGACCCCGCATTCACTATATCCGCTCTCCCCGGACCCCGCATTCACTACATCAGGTCTCCCCGGACCCCGCATTCACTACATCAGGTCTCCCCGGACCCCGCATTCACTATATCCGCTCTCCCCGGACCCCGCATTCACTATATCCGCTCTCCCCGGACCCCGCATTCACTATATCCGCTCTCCCCGGACCCCGCATTCACTATATCCGCTCTCCCCGGACCCCGCATTCACTATATCCGCTCTCCCCGGACCCCGCATTCACTATATCCGCTCTCCCCGGACCCCGCATTCACTATATCCGCTCGCCCCGGACCCCGCATTCACTATATCCGCTCTCCCCGGACCCCGCATTCACTATATCCGCTCTCCCCGGACCCCGCATTCACTATATCCGCTCTCCCCGGACCCCGCATTCACTATATCCGCTCTCCCCGGACCCCGCATTCACTATATCCGCTCTCCCCGGAGCCCGCATTCACTATATCTGCTCTCCCTGGACCCCGCATTCACTATATCCGCTCTCCCCGGACCCCGCATTCACTATATCCGCTCTCCCCGGACCCCGCATTCACTATATCCGTTCTCCCCGGACCCTGCATTCACTATATCCCCTCTCCCCGGACCCCGCATTCACTATATCCGCTCTCCCCGAACCCCGCATTCACTATATCCGCTCTCCCCGGACCCCGCATTCACTATATCCGCTCTCCCCGGACCTTGCATTCACTATATCCGCTCTCCCCGGACCCCGCATTCACTATATCCGCTCTCCCCGGACCCTGCATTCACTATATCCGCTCTCCCCGGACCCCGCACACCTCAAATTCCTCATGAAGACTCCCTGCCAGGTAACCTTAATGACTCAACTCACACCTATCTCCACACATACTGCTGTCTCTGCTTCTACTCTCTGTATTTCTCTGAAACAATCTGAAATAGTTAATAATTTACCACTTTTCAGTGCATTCTGGGCATTTGGGAGGGTCTCCTGTGCTTATCTTTAAAAATGGCTCTAAACGCAAACACAGCTAAACAGACATTTTTTTAACCTATGTTTTCCAGCAGTCAGTTTCCATCGTTCAGAAACGTCCCGTGTACATGGGGCCTAATACTACTGAGATCCTGCAATGCTGGAACAGAGGCAAGGAAGGTGATGAGGGCTGCCAGATAGGTATATATGCTAGGTTTTTTTTTGGGGGGGGGGGTTTAGGTCTCTTTGAAGTTAGAGAATACATTGGTGTCACCTGACTCATTGCAAACAATACATTCCCTGTGTGGCTGATATCGTAATACAATCATCAGTCCCTCCCTTCATGCCAGGGCACTAGGTGTAATCCTAGACTCCCATCTGTCCTTTCACCCCCCAAATCCAATCACTGTCCAAATCTTGTAGACTTCACCTCCGCAACATCTCCAACCTCCGCAACATCTCCAACCTCCGCAACATCTCCAACCTCCGCAACATCTCTACCTCCGCAACATCTCCAACCTCCGCAACATCTCCAACCTCCGCAACATCTCCAACCTCCGCAACATCTCTACCTCCGCAACATCTCCAACCTCCGCAACATCTCTACCTCCGCAACATCTCCAACCTCCGCAACATCTCCAATCTCCACAACATCTCCAACCTCCGCAACATCTCCAACCTCCGCAACATCTCCAACCTCTGCAACATCTCCAACCTCTGCAACATCTCCAACCTCCGCAACACCTTCAACCTCCGCAACATCTCTACCTCCACAACATCTCCAACCTCCGCAACATCTCCAACCTCCGCAACATCTCCAACCTCCACAACATCTCCAACCTCCGCAACATCTCCAACCTCCGCAACATCTCCAACCTCCGCAACACCTTCAACCTCCGCAACATCTCTACCTCCGCAACATCTCCAACCTCCGCAACATCTCCAACCTCCGCAACATCTCCAACCTCCGCAACATCTCTGACCTCCGCAACATCTCAAACCTCCAACATCTCCAACCTCCGCAACATCTCCACCTCCGCAACATCTCCACCTCCGCAACATCTCCAACCTCCGCAACATCTCCAACCTCCACAACATCTCCAACCTCCGCAACACCTCCAACCTCCGCAACACCTCCAACCTCCGCAGCATCTCCAACCTCCGCATCATCTCCAACCTCCGCAACATCTCCAACCTCCGCAACACCTCCAACCTCTGCAGCATCTCCAACCTCCGCAACATCTCCAACCTCCGCAACATCTCCAACCTCCACAACATCTCCAACCTCCGCAACATCTCCAACCTCCACAACATCTCCAAGATACGCCCCTTCCTAACCCCGGAAACCACTAAGCAACTTATTCACTCCCTGGTTATATCTCGCCTTGACTATTGTAACTCCCTCCTCATTGGCCGACCTCATCACAGGCTATCCCCTCTTCAGTCTATCATGAATGCTGCTGCCAGACTCATCCACCTTACTAACCGTTCCGTATCTGCCCCCCTCTCTGCCAATCCCTCCACTGGCCTCCACTCAGTGTCCTCCATCCCTCTCTGCCAATCCCTCCACTGTCCTCCACTCAGTGTCCTCCATCCCTCTCTGCCAATCCCTCCACTGGCCTCCACTCAGTGTCCTCCATCCCTCTCTGCCGATCCCTCCACTGACCTCCACTCAGCGTCCTCCATCCCTCTCTGCCGTTCCCTCCACTGGCCTCCACTCAGCGTCCTCCATCCCTCTCTGCCGATCCCTCCACTGGCCTCCACTCAGCGTCCTCCATCCCTCTCTGCCGATCCCTCCACTGGCCTCCACTCAGCGTCCTCCATCCCTCTCTGCCAATCCCTCCACTGGCCTCCACTCAGTGCCCTCCACCCCTCTCTGCCAATCCCTCCATTGGCCTCCACTCAGCGTCCTCCATCCCTCTCTGCCAATCCCTCCACTGGCTTCCCATTGCCCAACAAATAAAATTCTAAACATTAACTATAACATATAAAGACAATTATAACTCCGCCCCAAATTACATCACCGATCTTGTCTCTAAATATTACCTAAACCGTCCTCTCTGCTCCTCCCACGACCTCCTGCTCTCTAGCTCCCTTGTCTCCTCCTCCCATGCTTGTCTCCAGGACTTCTCCAGAGCTTCCCCTATCCTCTGGAACTCTCTACCCCAATCTATCAGACTATCACCTACTCTGCTCACTTTTAGGCGATCTCTGAAAACCTCTCTTCAGGGAAGCCTATCCTGCCTTCAGCTAATAACCAAATCTTCTATTCCTCCCATCAGTCCATCCCCCACAGTTATTACCTTTTGTACCACCAGCCCCTCCCTCTTAGATTGTAAGCTCCCAGGATCAGGGCCCTCCTATCCCTCTTGTATTGAACTGTATTGTTGCTGTATTGTCTCCCTTTATATTGTAAAGCGCTGAGCAAACTGCTGGCGCCATAAATCCTGTATAATAATAATATACAGTTGTGACCAAAATTATTCAACCCCCAATGCTGTAAAGGGGTTTAGGGACTATAGTGTACATTTGGAATTGTATTCAGAATCAAATCCTACAAGGACGTTGTAACTACCCAAATGCAACTAAAATGACATCAATTGTTTATGTAATACAGTAGTAAATGGTTCTTATGTGGTTTCTTCATTGCCACAATTATTCAACCCCTTAAAGACTACCACTCTGAAGAACAGAGGTTCATACAGGTGCTTTCCATCAGGTATTGAAAACACCTGTGGATGTCACCGAGCAGCAATCAAGCATAATAAGCACCAATTAGGCAGCTTTAAAATGACTGTGATACTCAGCTCCTTCTAGACATTTACTGGTGTGGTTACAAACATGGTGAAGGCAAGAGAATGGTCCAGGAAGACAAGAGAAGAGGTGATTTCTCTTCACAGGAAGGGCAATGGCTATAAGAAGATTGCAAAGATGTTAAACATACCAAGAGACACCTTAGGAAGCATCATTCGCAAATTCAAGGCAAAGGGCACTGTTGAAACGCTACCTGGTCGTGGCAGAAAGAAGATGCTGACTTCGACTGCTGTGCGCTACCTGAAGCGTAGAGTGGAGAGAAGTCCCCGTGTGACTGCTGAGGAACTGAGAAAAGATTTGTCAGATGTGGGTACAGAAGTTTCAGCCCAGACAATAAGACGCACACTGCGTAATGAAGGCCTCCGTGCCAGAACTCCCAGGCGTACCCCCTTGCTGTCTCCAAAGAATAAGAAGAGTATGCCAAAAGCCATGTGGACAAACCACAAAAGTTGTGGGATAGTGTTCTGTGGACTGATGAAACAAAATTAGAACTGTTTGGGCCCATGGATCAACGCTATGTTTGGAGGAGGAAGAACAAGGCCTTTGATGAAAAGAACACCTTGCCTACTGTGAAGCATGGTGGAGGGTCAATCATGCTTTGGGGCTGTTTTGCTTCTGCAGGTACAGGGAAGCTTCAGCGTGTGCAAGGTACCATGAATTCTCTTCAGTACCAGGAGATATTGGATGGAAACGTGATGCAGTCCGTCACACACCTGAGGCTTGGGAGACGTTGGACCTTTCAACAGGACAATGATCCCAAGCATACCTCCAAGTCCACTAGAGCATGGTTGCAGAGGAAAGGCTGGAACATTTTGGAGTGGCCATCGCAGTCACCAGACTTAAATCCGATTGAGAACCTCTGGTGGGACTTAAAGAAAGCAGTTGCAGTGCGCAAGCCTAAGAATGTGACTGAACTGGAGGCCTTTGCCCATGAAGAATGGGCGAAGATACCCGTAGATCGCTGCAAGACACTTGTGTCAAGCTATGCTTCACGTTTAAAAGCTGTTATAACTGTAAAAGGATGCTGTACTAAGTACTAAGATTGAATGTCACTTGGGGGTTGAATAAAACTGATAATGCTGTGAGCACAGAAAAGACATTTGTGGTTATTTCATTATAACTGTTATGTTATATTTGTCTGACCTACAAGTGCCTCTTTAATGTAAATGTAAGCAAGATGACTGAATGATCAAAAGCAATGTCAAACTGGCCAAAACACTCAATTTCAGTGGGGGTTGAATAATTTTGGTCACAACTGTAAATCCTGTATAATAATACTTGTTTACAGAGAGTAATTGTAATGAGCAAATGAGAGCTCCCTCTAGTGGCTAGTCTGAAAATGATATTTTACACGATAGCAGAAATATGAAAGAGCCAGCTGGGACAATGTGACGTCTTATCAAAATTTGTTTTCAAGTAAGCACAACATTACAGTGAAATATGCTGATGACCGACAATATTCAAAGTTTCGATCGTTCTAGGATTCTTCTATGACAAAGCCTAGAATACCCAATAAAAATCGTGCCAGCAGGAACATACTATACATGGGCGAGTGGACAAAATAAAAGCACATGTTCTATACACGACATACCAACCTCTTCCCCGGAAATGTGATTGGAAAGACCGAGGTATGCGCCAGGGGTGGACTGACCATTTGGAAACTCGGGCACTGCCCGAGGGCCCGGGGTCAGTAGGGGGCCCCATGAGATGCCCCTGGTACCTTTTTCATAGGCTTTTTTGAGTTTGGGAAGGACACAGGGGCCCCATGATCCCCTATTGCCCAGGGGCCCCATGAGTTGTCAGTCCACTCCTGGTACGCACTATTTCATTGATTCTTCCATTAAAATTTTGTGAAAACATTTTGACGAATGTTAATTCTGAGTTCACTGGAAGAAGAGGCGCCCAGGTCTGTCAAGGGCGTGATATCTTTCTTAGAAATGATTCAAGCCAAGTGGAGGAGGAGGGTGGTGGAAGGTCGTAGTACCAATCTGTGTCAGTCCAGAGCTGTTCAGACCAGAAATGTGGAGGAGAGGAGAGGAAACTGGTTGGCAGTAGAAGAAAAAACAAAATCTGGGAATTATCACATGAATCCTGCTCCCCCCTCCCCCCTGACATCTCTGTGTAGAAGCAGAGGGATAATGCGAGACAGGATTATATATAGAGGGAGAGAAAAATTGGAAGATGTGTAGATGGATGGAGACTGGAAGATAGGACTATGTGTAGATGGAAGGAGACTGGAAGATAGGACTATGTGTAGATGGAGGAGACTGGAAGATCGGACCATGTGTAAATGGAGGGAGACTGGAAGATAGGACTATGTGTAGATGGAAGGAGACTGGAAGATAGGACTATGTGTAGATGGAGGAGACTGGAAGATAGGACTATGTGTAGATGGAGGGAGACTGGAAGATAGGACTATGTGTAGATGGATGGAGACTGGAAGATAGGACTATGTGTAGATGGAAGGAGACTGGAAGATAGGACTATGTGTAGATGGAGGAGACTGGAAGATAGGACTATGTGTAGATGGAGGGAGACTGGAAGATAGGACTATGTGTAGATGGATGGAGACTGGAAGATAGGACTATGTGTAGATGGAAGGAGACTGGAAGATAGGACTATGTGTAAATGGAAAGAGACTGGAAGATAGGACTATGTGTAGATGGAGGGAGACTGGAAGATAGGACTATGTGTAGATGGAAGGAGACTGGAAGATAGGACTATGTGTAAATGGAAAGAGACTGGAAGATAGGACTATGTGTAGATGGAGGGAGACTGGAAGATAGGACTATGTGTAGATGGAGGAGACTGGAAGATAGGACTATGTGTAGATGGAAGGAGACTGGAAGATAGGACTATGTGTAGATGGAGGAGACTGGAAGATCGGACTATGTGTAGATGGAAGGAGACTGGAAGATAGGACTATGTGTAGATGGAGGAGACTGGAAGATCGGACTATGTGTAGATGGAAGGAGACTGGAAGATAGGACTATGTGTAGATGGAAGGCGACTGGAAGATAGGACAAAGTGTAGATGGAGGGAGACTGGAAGATAGGACTATGTGTAGATGAAGAGCAAGACTGGAAGATAAGACTAAGTGTAGATGGAGGGAGACTGGAAGATAGGACTATGTGTAGATGGAGGGAGAATGGAAGATAGGACTATGTGTAGATGGAAAGAGACTGGAAGATAGGACTATGTGTAAATGGAAAGAGACTGGAAGATAGGACTATGTGTAGATGGAGGGAGACTGGAAGATAGGACTATGTGTAGATGAATGGAGACTAAAAGATACGACTATGTGTAGATGGAGGGAGACTGGAAGATAGGACTATGTGTAGATGGAGGGAGACTGGAAGATAGGACTATGTGTAGATGGAAGGAGACTGGAAGATAGGACTATGTGTAGATGGAGAGAGACTGGAAGATAGGACTTCCTTCCATCTACACATAGTCCTATCTTCCAGTCTCCTTCCATCTACACATAGTCCTATCTTCCAGTCTCCTTCCATCTACACATAGTCCTATCTTCCAGTCTCCCTCCATCTACACATAGTAGTATCTTGCAGTCTTGCTCTTCATCTACACACAGTCTCTCCAGGGGATGGAGGTGCAAGGAAGGGGGGGGGGGCTCTGACAGGGATGGAGGTGCAAGGAGGGGGGCTGTAAAAAAACGCCAGTTTCCTTGGCAGAAAAAAAAGCTGGTTTAGAGCATTTATGGACACAGTTTAGGCGAGTTTAGCATTTTTTCTGCCAGAAAGCTCCAATCAAAACCGCAAACCAGAAGGGTATATTTTTCCTGCCTCTAAACATAGAAGGTTTGCCTCCGATCATCGTAATGTGTATGGACACCAAGGAGAACACTGAGCTGCTTCTGCCGGCAAAACACAAAACTCCTGTAGAAGCTGCAATTTTGAAGCCAGTGTGCATGGAGCCTTATCTCAGTTTGCAGAACACACAGGCAGGAAGACTGCT